>NW_015112938.1:206899-227431 GCF_001443285.1 Poecilia latipinna | reverse complement strand
ACTAAGAAATGATCACTAGATCCCGACTTATTATCTCGAGATCCCGACTTATTATCTCGAGATCTCGATATCCCGACTTATTTTCTCGGGATCTCGAGATAATAAGTCGGGATCTCGAGATAATAAGTCGGGATCTCGCGATAATAAGTCGGGATCTCGCGATAATAAGTCGGGATCTCGCGATAATAAGTCGGGATCTCGAGATCTCGACTTAGTTTCTCGGGATCTCGCGATAATAAGTCGGGATTTCTTTCCTTTTTTTTTTTTCTCCATGTCCCCTTAGGGGCTCCGTACCATTTTGACATTCTGGCAAAAGGATGCTAAAAACTTACATGTATGTTTTTATAAACAGTATGTTTTTTTTTTCTTTTACATATTTGTTAAAACTAATTCTATGTCATAATATGAGACAGATAATCTGGCGGTTCTTTAGTTATACATTATAAGACAATGTTATCCTGTGCTTATCGAAAGGGGGGGGGGTGGAAATGTAGAGGACTTTAAAACTAAAAAAGGGTTTAATGCTGTTCGTGAATTGAAATTGAAAGAGATCAAATCCAAGATAAGTGGAGTAAAGCCCAAAGCTACATCTTGGAAATGTAGTTTTGACCAGGCTGAACTTTACAGCCAAAAAGATGGGATGATTCATGACACTAGGTTCATAACAATGAGACAGAAAAAGATTTATTTATTTATTTTAGGAAAGCTAGGGATCCCCAGTTTTTACAGTTTGTCATGCAACACATGTTTTGGTGAATCTGTAATCAGTGCAGAATAATTAAGTTCAGGTTTGGTTACTTCTCATGATGTGTTTTCTTATCCTTGTCAAATTTCTAATTGCTAAAAAAAAATTGTAGAGGACATTTTTCATAAATCTGAAGCGATGTTTTAAATAATCTCCGTTAAGTGTGGAATTTTTCACTTGACTTTTTGGTTTGTTTTAAATATTTTAGATTGCAACTACAGATAATCAAATTCATCTCAAAAATAAAATCTAAAATTACCATTTGCTTTAGTACAACATTTGCCGTAAGATATTTTTCACGTCCTCGTCGCTCAACCGATGAGGCGCATTATTTAGAATGACTCCGAAAGGACAGATCCTGAAGCTCCAGCTCAATACAAAGAACCGAGAATCCAATCTTCAGCCACTGGCCAGCTCACTGAATAGTTCAGCCAAACAGAACAACTCCTAAACCACGTCCTTTCTAAAAAAAAAAAAAAATAAAAATAAAAAATAAAAGTCTTAAGACACAGTCTTAAAGCACTGACCTTCATATTCGTAATACTAGGTCAGGGTTAGCTCACCAGATGAAGTCACGCGCTTCTAACAACTTGTTGGCATCTCTGGAGACAAATTTGACTTGCACGAGAAATACCGAGGCATTTTCTTGTCACGCTCCCAGGATTCCTAGGAAGTAAAAGCTGTCAAACACACACCACTAATGACACCTTCGAATTAAAAATGTTTTATGCTGTGCCTCATAAAAACCTCACCCATAAACACCCAATTAAGCTTCAGAGATCAGAACAATACGGTCGCTCCACTTCTCCTTTCTGTAATCACTACAGCGAGGTCTCCAGCCTTCACCCATTGATCCTGTATTGATCTGTGTATGAGAAACTCTAGTCCTGCCCAGTCTTCTACCATTCTCTCTCTCTCTCTCTCGGTGCACGCTCGATATTCTGACTGAAGGGCAGCAACTGGATGGTCAAAATCTGTACCACACATAGAAGCAGAGAGAGGGAGACAAAAAATAAATAAATGAGCAAGGAAAGCATAAAGGAGGCATTAGTTAAGAGTCTGAAGCAGCTGTAACATTCATCTGGGCTAAAGATTATTCCCCGGCTTTATCATACAGTAGTGTGTACTTGAGATTCCTCTGTAGTTTGCTTTTACGAAGAGGGGGAGGGTGGGAGGAATGCAGTGGTGCACCCTTCAATCATTTATGAAGACCTCTCTTTACTCTCCTTATTCTGTCTGGGAGTGGGACATGTCAAATACGCTTAGTTTGCCTTTATAGTGCTGTTTAGCTGCTCTTGTTGTGACAGAATAAGGCTATGAGGAATGTTTTTTTTTTTTTTCCTGCTCCATCCTAAAACATCAGAAACATCTTTGAATCGCTTCTGCTGCCAAGAAAGATAAATGCTCCACTGTTGTGTCTGTCAGTGCGAAATGTAAAAGCATGTGTCAGTTCCGTCAGCCTGGGACAGGCTTTGTAACAAAATTGTTTACCCGAGCCTTTTGAATAGCTTGATCAATCTTTTATTAGATGTGCTAAAACGACTCTGCGTCAGCAGAATGTTGCCGGGGCGTTCAATTACTTTCAAAGTTTTATGAGCAAAACCAGATTTTCTACAAGGCCCAGGTAATTTTGACATTCATTTAAATACCATTATATATTGAAAACTTTAATGTGCTCAGTTTTAGGAGTCATTCCGGATTCGATTATAAAAACATCTAATTGGGGACTTGTGTGTTCAGTGTTAAGAATATTAAATATATTCTAAAAAGCTGAACGGCTACCAGAGGAGAGTCGAGGGTTTCTCAAACATGCATGGAAGAATCAAAGCAACACTCCAGGTACGTTTTTCATGAGTGATTAACTTTATAACATGACATTAACTTTACAACAAAACAGATTTTACATTTTATCCCCACCCTTTAAATATGGGCAAACCAGACCAGTGTAGAGATGTGCTATTTGCTGGGAAGTTCACAACTTTGCTTGCAACTTAAAGAATCAGGAGGAATTTCTTTTCATGTGCTAACATTATAAATGAGAGACGTTCACTGAAAAAAGTGACAGTTGCTTTTAGATTCCCAGGTCATAAATGTCTGGATATCTGTGTCACAATGTATCATGGAAGGTGCAGTACTGTTCTACTTTTTTTTTTTTTTTTTGGTAAGATTAGATTAACATCAGAAAGACTCAAACGAGACATCAGTCCATTAGTGAATATGTGGGCGTTTTCTTTCTAAATATTTGAAGTATGTACCAAATAAAAAGCGGAGTTCAAAAGTGAAAGGCTGATATCGTTGGAAGCGATGTAGCGGTGTAGCTTTTGCCTGTGACGGTTGGTCACTCTGTGTAAGCCCGCCTTCACTTTCAGTTTGGTCTGTCTCAGTCTTTAGCTTGATTCTAAATGAAAGTTATTTTTTAGTTTCAAAGTTAAAATGGAATGCGTGATTCAAGGGAAGTTTTCCTCAAACACACGTTTGAGGTTCGTTTGACGAGTTGCTCCTCACGTTTTCTTTTTACTGACGTTAGCTTAAAATTCTGCATCGTTCAAAAGTCCACGTTAGAAAAATCTTTGGGTGTTTATATACAACTAAAGCCCTGTCGATGGTCCTCATTGTGTGTTGTCACTAATACCTATATACTGAACCTTGTATTGTAATTGTGAAGTGAAGGGGAAATTAGTTTTTTTTGTTTGTTTGTTTGTTTTTTTAAACATAAACTGAAAAGTGCGGCATGCATTTTGTAATCGGTCCTATTTTTATTTTATCACAAATAAAATTGATCAAGGCCAGTTGGTCAAACAAGATCAAAGTGTGTCTAGCATCTGTGTCAGAAATCCAACACGACACACTGTCTTGAACACATCATCCCCACGGGAAACGTTTTGGTGCTGGCAGCATCATGCTGTGGGGGAATATTTGGCTTTACAGAGCTGACGCATAGTTCTTAATTTTAGAAAATAATCTTTTTAAAATTTAGTCTTTGCATCACTTTCCTTATAATGTACTAAATATGGTACTTTGTGTTGGTAAATAAGATCAGAGTAAATATATTAAAGTATATCGATTCGAAATATGTTAAGGTTTGTGGCTTTAGCCTGACAAAATATTTTAAAAAAGGTCAAGGGGGGATACACACTTATTTTAAGGCGCCGTAGGGAGGTCTCACTAATTTACAGCCTGTGTCAACAGTCTTTCATCTAAAAAAAAAAAAATAATAATCTGTTGGCAGTTTTTCTGCCTCATTAAGAAGAACAGCCACCCCATATGGAAGCTAATTAAGGTGTCAAAGCTGACGGCATTATTTCAAGTTGACACATTAACAAACACAAGGAAGAATCACTTGAACTTTTTCTCTATTTTGACTACATTTTTCCATCATTGTTATCAGTTATGCATCATGTGTACATTGTAAACAATCTTTGAAATGCCTATTACTGTTTCATACAAACAGTATTTTTCATGGTCTCAGAAGAATCTGAAAGATGTATGTAAATGTGGGAAAGTAAAGCAGAAACTCATTGTTATCTTCATTGCTCCTTGTATTATTTTTACTTCCACCGAACCAGAAAGAAGAATCTCCAATGCCGAGGTAAAACGAACAATATCCTAAGCATGTGAAAGTAGATTCTGCTGGCAAACGTTTAATCATTTCAGAATAGCTCTTACATCAGAGCCTTTCTAGTATTCCCTCTTTGCTGAAAAACTGTCTGGATTATTTGACGCCTTGCAGCAGCGAGAACAATTTATTTGTTAGATTTCTCCTAAGAGCCGAAGCGAGAAAACCGCAGCCGAAAATGGGGAATATACTTGTCCTTTTGGACACGCAGTGCAATTACTTAACTGCAGAATCACATAGCATGAGGTGATTGATCATTGTGTCCTAGTGTGAGTGGTAAAAGCTTTACTGAAGTTTGAAAATGAAGAAACATGATAGTGCGGAATGATTTTTATTCATATGCTTTTACTTTAAACTCGAGGCAAGGTTCAATGTCTGTTCCTGGAAAGAAATTGGAGGAATTAATGATTTTTGCTTTGAATTTGGTTTTGCTGCAGCTTGATGCTAAATAAGGTGATGCTGCAGAGGTGAGGTTAGCTAACATGTGGTATGTTGAGTTTTTTGTTTTTTTTCTCAGTTTCATCATTCATTTTCTGTTACTAAAGTCTGCAGATTTATTTTGCATACTGCTGAACATATACTTCATTGTGCTGTGACATTTTATCATATTGAAAGAGAAAGCATTTTTTTCCTTATCTCTTTCTTATTCATTAAAGTACCAAGGCTGAATATATACAGTATGCGTTTTATATTCCAAAGTTAATCTATTCATTGCTTTTTGTCTTCTTTATCTACCTTTTTTTATTTGCTCACCTTCTTTATGTTGTGGTGGTGAGTACATCTTTCCACCTAATAAGAAAACAGAGAATTTCTGTTGGCTATTTCTTGTTTTTAATCCTGCTCCCACCGTGGTGCAACTCTTTAATTTGGTTTTATTAAACTTGCTATCTATAAGCTTGTAGTCACTACTTTGAGAATTGTCTGTTGACAGAAACCCTGAAAAAATCAAAAACATATTTTAATGTCTCGTGGGCGCTCAATGCTGTGGTTAGCTCTCCAACTCAAGAACTTTCATCACAAATTTTATCTCATAGTTTTTTTTTTTGTTTTGTTTTTTGTTTTTTTTGTATCTTTTCATAAACTTTTACTTTTCTTGAGCTGGAATTCCAATGTGCTTATGCTAAAATGTATCTGTGCAAATGGTAATAAATTCCAATCTTCAGTGTATATTCTTAGTTTAAACAGATTAAGTTTAGCAGATTAGTTTAAACAGGGGGATGCTTTATTCAGTATCTTACGTCACCTACCTTCCCATCGATGGAGTGTTGAATATCACATTCGCAACTGCTTTAACTAAACGTCTCATTCTGTTCAAACTAAAATATTTACCAGGACATGGCAGCCCTTCTTAGAATATTGAGAGAAAAAAAAAATCATCCACCTAAAGTGATTAAATACTCCGGCTAGGTCACCCAAAAGCTTATTTTTGCCTTTTTGCAGTTCGAGTTAATAGAAACCGTTAGAATCTATGGTAGCTGCTGTTAAGGTTGCTGTTGATGTCATCGGTCTTCATGTATTGCAAACATTTTACTGAACACATACACACTGTACTAATCATGCTAAACTTTTTTTTTTTTGCTTGTATGCAAACCAGATGTTAAGAGAATTATATGTTAAAAAGAATTAGATGATTTTGTATATTTTTTAATCACAAAGTTTCAGTTTAAACACTATGACGGCATGAAGTGGTTAGTAAAGGCTATAATATTGTCAGACTCTCATACCCTCCTGTTCCTATAGTCAACAGATTGATATCCTCACATCATGCTTGCCTGTTATCTTTCATTGGACCTCGTATGAATGGTTTTAGCTGCAATGCTTCATATTTAATAATTTTAACAGACGCCGTGGGTTTAACCATTAGGCCAAAGTTGCTCCGATTTTTAAATGGAATCGTTTTGTTTCTTACAGAACATACATTTTAAGGCCTCATTTGCCTCTTATGTCCTACTTCTTGACAGTTTCCATTGTAACAAGGCAATTACTCAGAGACGTATTGAATTATCGGCAGTAATAAAATGAGAGATAGAACTACACAAGAGGAAAGCCTCACACTTTGCTACGCACAATTTTGGTAGCCTACAGACTTCCAGGGTTTTATAGTTCACTGGACTATGACATGTTTGCCTAATCAAGTTTTTTATTTTACCCTCAGGTCCAAGAGAAATGAACAGCATCAGTAAGAAGGCGTTGGATGGAGACAGGGACCTCTTCACTCACTTACCCACACAAGACACGGAAAGTGAAGTTCACTCAGTCACCACTGTCTCACCGATGAACATACCCAACCACCGGCCTATCCTCAAGGGTCTGCTGCTTCATGAACACCTACTCACAAGAGACTTCCAGGGAGACCAGCATTTTTTCAAGAAGGACGGCTCTGTGGCTGGAGACCCCACCGTGCCCGGTTTTGTCTCGGCTCCGAATGCGGGAGACGCCGTCACTCAAATCGTGGCCCACAAGGATGCCCCGGCCTTCTCGGACATTGCCACTACTGCCACGGAGCCTGCCACCTCTCCGCTGACCACATACTCTCCAACAACACCGGGGCCGCCCGTCTCTCTCCCTCTGAAGAAATCGCCCAAAGAGAAGATGAAGGATTCAGGCTATTTGGAGCCAACGACAGATTCCCTCACTACTCAAGTGACACCGTACAGCAGAAAGCCAGGCACCCCAGTGGCTATCTTATCCACAAAGGAAAGACATTTTCCCATTGATGTCACACCTGGACCCTTTTCAACAATTATGAAGAAAGACCAGGCCAGAGAGAAAACGAACCCCGATCATCTGATCTCTAAGCTTCCTTCGTCATTTCAAGAGGAAGATCCCAGCTCAGCGTCTACGACCGTCATCACAACTATCATCACCACAATGCAAACGTCAGGTCAGTGTGTAGATGCTGTATTTTGACCTTCAGATGTCTTCCACAAAAAAAGGGTTTTGTGTTATAGCTGGAATTTACATATAGTCTTCTTCTTTTTTTAACTAAATAAATATTTGGAGTTGGGTGCATCATTCTGCAAGACTTAACCCATTTCTCCCAGCAGGGAAAAAAATTAAACATCAGGTCATCAGCATCACGTCTGTTCACTTTTGCATTCTGCACACACAGCTTGCTATTCATCCCTCCACACGGGATAACGGAGTTGCTCATGTGTCAAAAACAATCTGATTTTTTTGCCTGATGTGTCCTGCCTGTCCTTTCCTCTGGTCACAGAGGGCTGAGGGCCCAGATAAGCGGTATCCAAAAGGATATCTGCCGAGATAGTTGGAGGGTTATGGGGTTCATGGAGAGACACAGGTGGGCTGTCAGAAAGATCAGTGGTCTGGGGGAAAAAAAGGAAATCACTTTTATTTTTTGCTCTCTCCAACAGAGCCATGCAGCATGAATTTTACTGAGTCTGAGGGCAACATTGAAATCCAGCAGCACATTGACCCTGGGGTGGAATGCACCTACTTGATTACTGTCTACCTAGGATATGGCATTGAGGTTCAGGTAAGTGCTGGACACTTTACTGTCCGTCACTCTAAAACTTCACTAGTTTTCTTTGGTAGTAGGTTCCAGAAATGAAAAATGTAAGTCTAGGAGTTGTTTTATTAGACCTTACTTTTTTTTATTTTACTTGACAAATATTATTATGAATATTGCTACTCTGGCTTGAGTGAACTTCCTGTAAATGAAGAACAAACATGTGAGAAACATATCTACAGTTAACGCATGTTGAATTGAGACTTCTTGTCTTGTCATAAATTTGTTGTTTTGTTATTGTGTTCTATATTTGTAATTCTTTTAGTTTGCACATGACTATGTACTTTTGTGTTTTGGATGGCTGCTTTTTAGTAAAAATATATTAAAATAGCTATACTCTTACTTGAGGACAAATTTTTAATACTCTACCCACTTCCAATGTTGGTTTTCAATGATTCTTGAATAATCTTTAACTTTGAATAATAAGAAATAAAAGCACTGAGCGAGACAAACACACAAATTAAAAGGTGTCAACAATGTCATTACCAACAAACCTATGGCTTAGAAAAATAACATTTTCTATTTAATTAAGAAATTCCTGTTTTATTTCTCATGGGACAAATAACAATTTTCAAAAATACTTCATAGTATTTATAAGAGTTTCTATCCATCCAGCCATTGTCTATAATTGTTTACCCTTGCAAGGTTGGTGCTTACGTCCAGCGGCCATTGGGTACACTTCGGGCAGCTCACCAGTCCATCACAGCTTTATTGCAGTTCTTTATTTAAAGCTAAGTGTTATAAAAGTTGTCAAATGTCCATGTGTTAAATGGGGTGTGAATATATAAAAGAGCCCATAACTGGAATTCGTAACCTTCAGCACTGTAGTGTTATAGGCATACATTCATTAAGCAAATGTTTATTTCAGTCATTAGATATCTCAATTACATACACTTACACTTGAGGGAAAACATACTTGGGAACATCTCTGGTAGGTTCAAATACACATCATTAAAGTCGGATTAACTGGCTTCTTGGAAGAAAAGAAAAATAAACAGCAAGCAAGACCCAGAGGTCCAATCAAAGCTTTGAAAATATGGTATTTATGTTTGTTTTCTGTTCTCTCAGCTTAGAATGAGTTATCTTAAGGCTTTTCCCCTCAAATCTCTGAGTAATCTTCTGTTAGTTGCAGGACAAGGTGAGGAGGGGATTGTGGGAACTTTAAGTGGATCAAAACTTGTTGCCTGTAACTGCAAATTCGACTGATTGTAACCTGACAGACATGCTAGAAAACAATAAACAATACAATTTGTATATGTAGGCTAGCAAAGCAAAAGAAAAACCATCAAAGTTATCAGAAGGTTTATGAAAGCTTAGCCGATTTAAACTGCGGTCCTTATAAAAACGGCTGCTAAACTGACACTCTTTAGCACCACGATGTTTTATTCAGGGAGTGAACAGACCTGACTTATTCCGGTTTAGTTTCAGCCGAGGGAAGACTCGCCGGCGTTTTGTCGCTAGTTGGAGACATGCAGACGGCGAATTCACTGGAGTGAGTGGGTGGATGGGGGCAAAAGAGACGGGGCCTCATCCGAGGTTGAATGTTTGTTCAGTAAGTCTCTTCACAAAAGGTTATAAAAATTAACTGTCAGTGTGAGCATGTTCCCCGGCATTTGCAATTCCTCAAGCGCTTCATTTACCACCGGAGACTTTAAAATGCACAAGCTTTGTCTTGTGCCTCTGGAGGGCTAAGATAAGTCTTGACGGAGTGTATGTTTGAGAATGTGCTTTTCTCCAAAGGCTTTCTCTGGGCAACTTAAGTAAATTTTGAACTACTTATGAGTAGACACACGCTTACCTGCGCGCACGCTCGCCGAGCCACATGTGTTTAATGTATCCGCCTTTGGCTTTCACTGCTTGTGGTGTCTCGGGTACGTTTCTTTTGTAAGTTTATGAAAAAGTTCAGCCAGGCTGCATGAAAACCCAAAAGGAAGTCAGTCTTTTCAAGCACTGTGCAAACAGATGGGAGGGGGCTGCTGTGTACCTCCTTCTGACAGTCAGAGGAGAAAGTTTTTGTATCTCTTGCAAGTTATAAAAAATATAAAAGTTACAAAAGGAAAGCATATATTCAACAAAAAGAAACGTGCTATGCATTGTCACTTGTGCTTTGGGAGATTTGTTATGCTATACAGATGAGCAATGATCCCAAATACTGGAGGCACATGCATTGTTGACTATCACAGATATTTCTTTTGATAAGATTAGACATACTTACTACATACATAGTTCTCAGATCAGTGTTTCTCAATAATTTTCTGTCATGGGTTTTCTTACATACAAACCACTGGCACCAGGATTCTGTGACTTGATCATCAAAACAGATTAATACAATTTTGACTTTAAGTTGTTGCAGCTCATTTTAATGTTTTAAATGTCAAAGCAAATTCCAAGTTCAGTTTGTTAACTCAGTTATTGACATTTAATCAATATTGCTCAGTCTGTGTGATTCTCAAAAGAGAAAATGTGCAAATGATTTACTGGGATCTGCAATTTTAGACTCAACGCAGTAAAACCTTTTAAAACGGTAAAACGGTAAACATCGTTAGCATGTCAGCTTCATCAGCTTATTCTGTTTCTAAAGGGATCGCTTTGTGAAAATGTTTTTTGAAAAATGGGCAACAATATTGCTTAGATTTCAGCTTGTCAGAACAGTAAATCGGTTTCATCTTTGTGGAGGGAGAGCATAAACAGCAATTTTCAAGTCCCATAAATTATTTAAAGATTTTTAAGATCTGGACTTAAAAATCCAGATCTTTTAAATATACTAAATATAATATACTTTGATCTAAAACATTCTATAGTAGCCCTTGCCTGTATGTTGAGGATAGTGGTCCTGCTGTGAGCTGAATATCTGCTCCAGTCTTTAGCTGCCTCTAATCAAGTTTTTGTCCTTCATTCAGCTCCAACCATCTTCCTATCAACTCACCCCATCCTCCTTTAACAAGAAAGGTGTAACCCCACATTCATGATGCTGGGGGCAGCCTCAGGGTTGATGTGTTTAGGATGGAGGTACACAATGTTTAGGTAGGGGCAACGAGAAAAGTCAGATTTTGTCTTAACAGACATGGAAGAGTCTGTGTGCCACGTTACAAAAATGTTATCTGTGTGGAGTAACATTTACCTAAGTTTTAATTTCTTTGACACTGTACCTGTAGGGAGTGATGGAAACCATGATTAAAACTTTGGACAGATATACGGACGTTAAAAGAAAATACTAACAGGTGCAACAAAAAGGGGGAAATTGCATGCTGTGCTGATCGAAATGTCAAAAAAAGTTTGTTTTTCTGCAAAACAAAATCAAAATTGTATGAATGATGCCACTGCATGAATGAATGGAAATAGGAAAGAAAAAGGTTTGTGGTAATGTTTGTAAATTCTAGTAAGACTGGCTGGCCATTTTCCCCAAACACAAAACAAGCAGGGGATATTTTTCTGTAGTAAAACCTCAGAAAAATTAAAGATCTGAAAAAAAAATTATATATATATATATATATATATATATATATATATATATATATATATATATATATATTTCCTAGAAAAAATCCAGTCAAAGTTACCATCCTTGCAATGATTCGAAAGTTCAATCAACTTCCTTGGTCTTATAATTTACAGTGTCAATCACAGGCTGACATTTCACTGACATCTCTGAGGTGATGAGCTGTAGGAGAGACATTATGGTTGAAGTGCATGTTCATAGTTTGGCAGCCAGCCTTCGTTATGGAAGGAGGTTTTCATTATAGCTGACAGTCCAGCAGTTTGCAAGGGCAGAGCATGGTAATTAAATTAACGGATTAATCTGGAGGACAGATGTGGAGACTGAAATGAATATTTTCACATGCTGTTTTTTTTTTCTTCTTCTTCTTTTTTTAAATCATTACTTCACTCAGACGTCTTAGACAAACAGGCATATTTCCACTTCCAGCGCACTCAAAGATGCTTGAAAGTGGGATCAAAAATATGGGCAAGGAATAAGCGTGATGAGACAATTCCTGCATTTAGTCTACATTATTTTTAGCAGTCTGGCAGCTTGTGAGAGAAGGAAGGTGATAAATGTAGCAGGAGAATTTACTGCCCTCGCCCCGCTGTTCTGCCCCTCTTGCAGCACATAATGCATTGCCCCAGCTGGTGTTTCTGACCGCATTATGATTTATTTGTGGAATTATTGTGGGAATATTAAGAGGCTGATATATCATAACTTTCGGTGCAAAGATAAATAATGTTATAAATATGGGAAGCTTTTTGCCTTCTGTGTTTTAAAAGTACTGCCTTTTTTTAGTTCTCTATTTGATTTGAGGTATATTTTATCAGTGTAGTAGATACTCATGAAAATAGCATATAAATCATCTAAATTTGCAATATGAACCGATGATGAATGACTTGGAAAAAAGAAAGAGCATTAATAGATGGGGAAAAAATATATTTTGTAGGTTTAAATTCAGATATAAAAGATTGTCTTTCACTATCCTTAATTTAAAGAAATACCGCAGTTTGTCTGTTTAACTATATTATTTATGAATAAGATAAAAATATCCAGCGATAATACTATTCCGGAAGGCAGTGGATTCTTCTGTATCATCATATATAATGTATAAAATTATAAATAAATGTATGTATTTGTTTTTTCATTAATTTTAGTTGTTACAGGAGGTTTAGCAGGTGTACTCATATTTTTATTAATTTTAAAGTCCACATCCATAACACCATAAAAAAGATTTAAGGGAATACTTTAGATATCTGTAATAAAAAATAAAGTTTGATATATAAAGATAGTTTTAATGACTTTTTTTTCAGTGATCATATTTTAAGTAAACATTTTCCCTATTCCCATCTTCTTCCTCACCACTGTCACTTCTTGCAATAAGTTTTAGCACAGGACAGATGGAGATTTTCTATTGCTGGGCTACGGTATTAAAGGGCTTAAAATCTGTTTTGGAGCTTTTTTCATGTGATCAAATAAATCTTGTTGGGGTAAAGCTAGCTATCAGCTCCTTCCAGGCCATCTGTCCCGCTCCGAGTTCTGCATCTTCTTTTCTCACCGATTTACCTGCCTGGGTCTGGGTTTTCCTAGGAGGCTGTGCAAACACACTGATTGGCCTGTTTACTGGAACATCTTCCAGTATTTCTATAGCAGAATGTAGGAATGTGTCAGAAGCACTGGGGATATAAGTGAACATTGGGCTTCTTGCAATGCCGTAATGGCTGATTGCAGCAGTGTTCCCATCTGCTGACAGACGTGAAGTAAAAAGATCTGAGTAAGTTGTAGAGAGGACTTTCTCTTTATTCTCATTGTTTATCTGTTTTTTTTTTTTTTTTGGCCTTTTTGTTACCCTCTCACCTTATGGTGGTCTTACAGCTTACACCACCTCTTTTCAAGTCTTATTCACTCTATATTATTCAAGTATTTATTTTTCCTTCTTATTAATGTCCCAATTTGTCATATTACATCTGAAAACTCAAAAAGTCAATAAATTGTAGAGCCATATTTTTGTTTCAATTACAGTTACAAGTAATTTTGTGTCTACCGCGATTGCATATTTGCATGAAATAACGCAATGTGTGAAAAAAAATCATTAAAGTCCTGCCCATGATTTTCACTTCAATTCAGATGTGGACTTGAAAAAACATGAAAATCCCACCTTTAAGGGAAAGAAAAGTAGCAATGTACACATTAAAATTAATTAATCAAATAATAAAATAAATGTGCACAACACAATAATCAGATGTATTTTTTGTGAAACTTTCTTTCTTAAGTCGTACTTTATGTTGGTGGTGTGTCACTTTAAAATCCAAATAAAATCAAAGTTTGTGAAACAAATAGTGAAAAAGTTTAGAAGGGATGAATACGTTTTGTAAAATGATTCACATATAACCTCATTTCTTATTATTAGTTGCCTGAATTTTTTCTAAATTAAAAATAGATAAATATGCAATTTATAGCTTGTCTTGCAAAATTGCTCAAATAACAAAATACAGAAATGTGTCTTATTGTTATAGACTCAAGGGAATATAGTAGTACATATAACAAATTTAAAACTTAATAACATTCAGAGAAACTTATTTGTTTCACAAGTTCACAATATTAAAATATAAAGCAATCGTCTTGAGTCTCATTGGGGCAAATTAAAGCTTCCAAGTTTAACAAACTGAAACGAGTGAAAATTGTTTCACAAATTTCTAGACGGTATGGAATCGATTTGAAAGCGCGTCATGAGCTCAAGGCTTTGTGTGCAAATGTATTCCTTCTAAGTTGAGGTTTTCTTCTCTTGTTTTTTTTTTTTTGTTGTTGTTTGAGGAGGATCATCAATGAAATGCACCCTAAGGATTGAGATGTTACAGAGCATGCCAAGTGTTTACAGCTAATCCCGACTTGAGGGTTAACGATTGGTATTTGATGCTGCCTCGGCGACCACGCTCCTCTGACTCCAATCAATAGGCATGTTAATAAGCGGCACCAATACTTGACACGCAGGTCCCTCTCATTGCTGGTTGAATTGCCGTATCGATTCGTGCACTCTCGTTTTAATTCCAGTATTTCTTACAAAAAGAAGCAAAATGCTCAAGGCATTGACCCTGGCTGAGGGTGGCTGATGAGCGAGGGAATTAATTTGTTTTTGTTAGTGTTTGGTGGCTGCTAGCGCTCTAGTCGGATGAAAGGGGTTTGGAGAAATAGTAATATTTCCAACACAAACAAGTGTCAACTCTTATTATTATTATACATTTTTTTTAAACATACAAGTTCCTTTTTAAAATTCGCATATGAATGTGAGCTTTTTTTTTTCTCCCCCCTTCAGACATCCTTTGAGTCAGGGACACTTCATAAGTGACACAGGACATAGTCAACACGTCAGAGGCAGAGCCAGCCTGACTGAGTAATGGGAACCAGGACAGGCTTCCAGGCTTTAATCAACTTGAGATGAGGCAAAGGAAAACCTTCATCATGCTGTGATGTGGACTAGTAAGCTAGGACATGAAGATGGCTAGCCTGATCTTGATGGGCTCCTTAGGGTGTCTAGGCTTTGCAGAGATGAGTTTTCATGGGGCCCAGCCATCCCGAGAGGAAAGCTTTCAGGTGACACTAATTGCTCCTCCACCCAGCTTGCTGTCATCGACGAAGAAGTCTGTCTGGCAGAAGTCTAAGTTCCCTCCTACTGTTTCAGCAGCACGGTGTGAGACGGAGGGTGGAAATACACGATGAGTAACGAGCAGATCGTAATTTATTCATAAATGTACGCTACGTCGCATAAACTGAGCCAATGAGTGATCTGACAAAGGCAGGTGGATGTATCAGAAAGCCAAACTTTCACCTAAACGTGTTGAGACACCATCAATGAGTACGTCTGAGAGATAAAAACGATACAGTGACCGCATGGCCGATACAGCCCAAAGTCATTTAATAAAACAGCAACAGCATGAAAAAGTAAGAATAAATCACTCCGTGCTCAGCTAAAACTCAATCAAATTTCCCATATATGCGAAATGTTACACTCGTCTTCTTGGTTAAATTCAAACTGCTTGTTTTACTGCTTGTGTAGATGAGACAAGAGGGAAAACAAATATATTTGGATTGTATTCATCTGCTGGCCCAATGACATTCTAATTAAAATTCAGTTTTTTTTTTTTTTTTTTTTTTTTGCTAATTTATTCAAATCCATTGTTTTAAACAGCATGGAAAACGGGAAATGGCCTTGGCTGTTTTATGGAAAGGTGAATGTTCAATTAAGATACCATTTCATTATAATGGATTCTATGAGCGTTTTTGTCTTTTTGTTGTTTTTTTTTTTTTTGCTCGTTTGTTTTGTTTTTCTTTCTGTGTCTTTCTGGATGAATTTATTCGGGAAGCCTCAAACCCACTGCCTCTGCATGGCTCACCGAGACGATTCGAATGCGAGACAGAGACAGAGGCTGTAAGGACAGGGCACATAACCAGTATGTCCCACAGTATAATCCACTGGGTTTTTATCATGGTAATGATGACACTGCAGCTGGCGAGTCCACTAGCTGTTGATTCATTGCCCGCAGCAGCTGGGTCATTTATTTTCCATGTATTGTGTCGCTGTATCATTTTGATTACGTGAGTCCCATTTCCACCTTAGCAATGGCTCCTGTGAGTCAGTGTAAATGTGTGAGGCAGAGCACCGCCAGATGTTTCCAACAATGAAACATCAGTCAGACACGCTCTCCGAGGACGGTTCACTCATCTTGCTGCGTGGCACAAGCAGATAAATGAATACATTAGCAAATAACAACGATATGTCACGTGTGGAACGGTGGGCCTGTTTGACAGATTGTTTGTTTCGGAGCACCCCACCCCCGGCCCCCCCGTGGATGTTTTTGTATCTTTATTTATTTATTTTTTTAAGGGTGACTCTAGTCAAAATTAAACGCCAGACCAGGCAGCTTTCTGTTTGGAAGAGGATAGGATCTTCATATCTGTGGTTGTTTAATCTCGGACTTCTTCCTCTGCAGCAGTTCTAATGGGACTTACTCAGAAACCAAGGCACTCAATCCTGCAAATGCTTCCAAGTCTTTGAAATTTTTCTTGAAATATCTTTCTTTTCATGCTCTGTGCCTCTTGTGCCGACGGAGGCCTGCCTGTTGTCCCGCAGCCTTGCAGGATCTTGTGTTTGTTGCATCAGTTTGTGTGGAAAGACTGCGGTTTTAGGCTGAAGATGACCTTCTCCTCTCTCGACTTTCTACTTTTGATTAGTTCCTCGGAAAAATGACGTTTGAAAGAGTTGCTTGGTCGAAGCCGAAAACACGAAGTGAAATCATTTCTTCTTGGAGGACGGTGTCGCATTTCTTCCATTGTTCAGATTTTCTCTTCTTTTGTAGGTGCTGAAAAAGAAGAAGAAAAATCTCTCTTGAGAAAAAAAATAACTCATTTTTGTCTTACGCCAACATTTTTTTTTATTTGTATTTTTTTCTTCCGTGGGGACGAAACAGCACAGTGTTTAGATCCACTGATGAAGTTGTGGTTTGGTGCAGAAGTGTGCTAGCTCAGCCAAATACTTGGTCCCACAAATGTGTCTGCTCAGGAAGAGATTCCTGCGCTTACAAAAAGCTGCCTCTCATTACAGTCCAGAGCGACAAGTGTGTGTATATACACATACACACGTACACGCACACAACATAGGTGTGTGTGTAGGTGTGTGTGTGTGTGTGTAAGTGGGAGATGTTGAGGAGGAAAAAGTCCCTCAGGGCATTTGGCAGCAGTACCAGCATAGATAAGGTAGTCTGAGGTCTCCTGACATGGCCAATGATTCATAATTGAGGCAGGACAGCTGTTGCAGGCAGCACTGACATGTCCCAGGGTGGATGACAGATGATAGGGCCCTCTGGGGCTGAACTATCTATCAGTCCAAATGTTCCCTGTACACTATCTGCTCACCTATCCTTCATGAGGCTCCCTGGTATATGTAAACGTTGTGGTCACAGATACTCCATCAGTTTGAGCTCGTTGAGTGCGAGGGAAGCTATTTGTGACGCACGCAGGATATCATCCACGAGGGGAACTCTGAAAAAAATGTAAATGTGCACAACAAGGATTTTCTCCTCTTTGTTCTTCATTGTATAATTTTTATTTGTATTTTTTTTTTCAGTTTAGTACAAACACAGTGATTATCAGGCTCAAGGACGTGATATTTTGTGCCGTTAATTGTAATAATGAAAAAAGGTAATTGTTAGAAATTACTGCAAAACTTATTACAGATTTTTGAAGTCATGACTCTATCAAAAAAAAAAAAATGCTGTTTTTAAACGGGCTATAAAACAACACCAACTATACTAAGCAGTAAAGTTGCTTTAGAGCAACTGTGCTCCTAAGAAAGTAGTTACAGTAAAAGTAACAATCCCGACCATGCTGTAGATTGAGGTTTGGAAAAATCAATTAGAGTTTTATCATTGTCATCACAGCACGACATTGACTGAGACATATGGCTGCAAATAACTATTTTCCCATGGAGGATTCAACTGGCCCAGTAATTTATGTCTTTGACCTTATCTTTGTCCTGGACACAGCAGAAGAAACGGCTGCTGTGTACTCTGTTTTTCATCCCATAAATCTACTGGCTCATCAATTGTCTGTTAAAGTACATCACTTTTTTTTAGGTAATTCCACAAACAGAGCTTGTGCTGCTATACATATTTTCTTTCCTGTTAAAAGTGCTTTGCTTTCTTTTTTGTTTGTTTGTTTTTCTTCAAAAACCTATTGACTGCAGCAGACTGTTGCTCATATTCAGTTGGAAGTCTCTTCTTGGGAGTTATTCCTTTGTACGGTCGCCCTATGCTTGCTCAGGATGATACATTGCCAGTTGTCTGACTTATAAATGCAAAATAAAATAATTTTTATATCCTATAAAGCCTAACAAAATACACTGAAGTTTTGATTGTAACATGTCAAAACTTAAAAAGGGGTTAAAGTCTCTGTTATCCCTTAAAAGAAAAAAAAAAAACATCAGACGGAAGGAGTGTACTGCACATGTAGGTGCACTTTGCACCAAAACATCAGTGCTGTTATTTTCCTTGAAGCATGTAGATTTGCAGAAAACAAATCCAGTTTTCTTGGAAGACTTACTAATGCGTGTTTCATCCTTAAGTAGCTTGGATGAGTCCTTATTAAGAACAGAACCCAGTAGAACACAACTGAGCCATCAATGCATCTTTCAATAACAAGACATGTGCCCTTTGGAAGTAATAACTGACCATCCTTTAATTGTATCTTATTGCGTTATGTTCACATATGTATATATCACATCCAAAATATATTTTTTATGGCATCAGTTTAAAGAAAAGTAGCACTACTGTCTCCCTGCAGGGAATAAAAAACACAGAAAGAGAATAAAAGTGGAGAGAATGGAAATGAATTAATGAATAACTGCAACAAATACAAATGAAAGTAATTATGGGTATTTTAACAATTAAAGGCTCTTAAGTACAGCTACATAGAGTACATGAAATATTCACGCAGTTATTTGATTTTGAATTACTAAGTATATTGCCCCTGCAGCAAGCCGAGACTGCTACGGGTAAACTGAGAAGGCGAGAGAATCAATGATTTTAACAATAAAAATGAAGTCTGGTCAAAAATGATTCGAGATTGAATGAGTGACTTCTAAATGAATCTAATTGACAGTAGAGGCTCGCCGAAACAGGAGACACCGCATGGCGCGTTTTCTGTCGTCTTGGGTGACGACACCAACAGCTGGTGCTGCAGACTTTTGGTTTCTCTTTAAGCGCTGGGGGGGAAATAGATCGGAAATAAATCAGCTTGTTGTGTCCACAGGTTAGATGGATGCATAGCGGCAGATATTCTTCTTTTTTCTTTTTTCTTTTGTTTTTAGGTATATAAACGGCACTTCCAGCTCTACAACACTTATATGCTCTGGACACAATTCTGAAGTAGGAAATGGATTACTTTAGCTTAAAAATTTACCATAAAATCATTTCAGAATTCTCAGAGCCAAAGATTTACTGCTCATACGTCTCAGCGCTGGTTCAGGCCTCGGAGTTGCACACCAGCTGGAGTCAGTGGAGCGGCACTGGAATCAGATGATCACAGGTGTTCAGGCAGGGAAAAATAAAGGCTTGTGCAGTTCTGTGACAGCAAGAGACAATAATTCTGGACGAAACACCTTCATTTTGTCCGAGTCGGTGTAATACTTTTTGACAGACGGGAGCCCTTTTCCTTTAAAACTTTTTTTGGGGGGAGAGGAGAAAAAAAATGCAGTTTTAATTAGTGTAGCAGGATTTTGCAGACACATTGTAAACATTTTGGAACTTGGCAAGCAAACCGATGGATAGAACGACATAATTGTAGCACGCAGCCTGAAAAATGAAACATCTCTCAGTGATGCAGGTGGGAGTCATTTCTTCACAGACTGACAGGGGGAATTTTATGAATCACACTGGAACGCCAATCATCTTTAATTAACTTCAAGTCTAAAAAGTCCACGTCAGACCTTTAGTTTATTTATTTGCTAAGTGCTCTGTCTTTAAAGAGGCAGAGCACTTAGTATTTTGTACTGTTTGCAGCTTGTTTTTCCCAGCCTTACTGTTGTTATGGAAATTAACACTTTCTCATCAAACCGACACCATCTACTTTGTCTGCAACACTGAATTGTTGAAGCCTTTAAATTCGGATGTTGTCTATTTCGTCAGTAATATTAGAATCTCTAAGCTGCTCTACATTATTCTGAAAACTGTTCAAATAGGAAATGTACCCCATTGAAATATAAAAATATGTCCAAAGAAAGATAATATTAAGATGAGGACCTTATAATGCCAAAGTTCCAAAGGATTGTTCTTTTTATTCAGTCTTTATCACGATGTAGTCGAAGTTTTAATCACCATCTCTCTCAACAATGTTTGATTTCAATTAAAAACATAAGTTTCAGTGGCTTTTCAGTGATTTTTCTAATTAGCCTGATTAACTCCACCAATTTGCATGTTTTATTTAAATATTTTTGAATTTTTGTCTGCAATATACAGCCTTTTTGTTGAGCATTTTAAGTTTAAAAGTTATTTGTATTGTAGACTTGTGTTGTAGAGGGTATACCAAGCAAGAAGGAAACACAACTTTTTTTTTTTTTTTTTTTTTAAAAAAAAAGAACTTTTTTGGTTTAATTTTGGGGGGGGGAAAAA
>NW_015112938.1:166688-203880 GCF_001443285.1 Poecilia latipinna | reverse complement strand
TTTGAATTTTTGTCTGCAATATACAGCCTTTTTGTTGAGCATTTTAAGTTTAAAAGTTATTTTTTTTGTAGACTTGTGTTGTAGAGGGTATACCAAGCAAGAAGGAAACCCAACTTTTTTTTTTTTTTTTTTGCAAAACAATGAAGTTCTTTGGATTAACTTGAGGAGGGGAAAAAAAGCACGTTTGAAAATCGCCTGAGGCGTTGTCATTGCCATGTCCTTGAGGGATGTAATATCTTGCATTCTAAAATTACGAAGCAGCCACTTATTATTCACTACGAAGCTGTTGTTTTTTTTTTTTGTTTTTTTTTTTCTATTTTGACAGATATCGTTCTAACACAAATGCCTATACTACATGGTTGTCTGCTTTCTTTATTAACTGTGCACAAGAAAACCTCTGGAGAGCTGTTTTGTGTTCAAGTGTGGTGATTAAAACAAAACAAATCAATCAAAGTTGCTGATCTCATGAATCACTCTGGAAGAAGTCACCTCTAAACTCGGTCCCACAGCATCCATTAGACTTCCTGCGCTCAGCTGGCAAATCCCGTTCGACTGAGTGACAGTTAGCCTACATGACCAAATTTCATTTTGCTGCCAACAACATTGTGGACCGCGCTCAACCTGACCACTGTCTCAGCTTTTCCGGGCCGGTGCTCTAATACTTCTGCTCACAGATTTCCTCAGGGACTCCAGCCCTACGGAGGGCAAGCCTTTTCTGCCTCGTGACATACCTGAGCCTACTGCCGATGACAGCGCCGGCTTTAAGAATGTGTCGGGAATTCAACAGGCTTTTGAAAAAGATATGGCTGAATTGGCCGTGATGGGGCTTCAGATCCTTTCTTCCCAGCGGTCCAAATGTTGCCTAAGAATAATCACATTCACTGGCCTGTAAAAGGTCTTATAGATGTATTTTGTACGTTTTTTTTGTTTGTTTTTTTTTTTAAGAACGAAAAAACAATCAAAATAAAATCTACCGCTTATTTGCACCGATGTCTCGACTCATTGTTTTACGGCTTACGGCTCTCATAACTCTTAATGTTGTTTATGGCTGTGGCAGGCAGCTGCTAAACAGAGAGAATACTCTAAAATCCGACTGAGAGCCCAAAAGAAAACAGAGCAGCTGGCGAGCAGCTAAACATGGAGAAGCGTTCAGCATACACATTCTCTCAGAGGTTGCAGACATAAAAATCAGAGATAAAACTGAAGTAAATCAAGAAGTTTATAGTGCAAATGTACAGTTAGCCTGTTTGCCACATACATTATTGTATTAGTGAAAAAGATTATGATACACAGTCACCATAACCAGGCATAAAATGATACATTCAGCTCAGGAGTCAGTATTACTGGGATCACAACTTTACCGTGGGAGATTAGGAAATCCATCAAAAGTTTTAAAAAAAAGTCCTAAATATTATTTTAAATAAGGAGCTTTTAATAATCGTGCTAATGTTTCACTTGTTCATATATTGTTGCTTTTAAGCTTTTCTAAAAATAAGGCCTTCTCTCATTCAAAATGTCCTGTATGTATTTTGTTGAAAATACATCAGCTTTAAAGCCTGTTTTAAAGATTTTTTTGTCAGGTTTGATTGGACTAAATATTTTGGATGTTAAATGACTGGTGGTTAAATTCATGAAAAATAATTTTAAGAAGTAAAATAAGCAAATATCTCCCCCCATAACGTATCCTTTTTATTTCAGCAGTGGTGCTATTCTCACTGAGCTAACAAATCGGTTGTATCTTTTCTGTTACTCTACCAATGATTTGTCTTTTGTTTTTCAGTAGAGCTGCTTGTTACGACTTCCAAGTTATACAATAATAGTTCACATAAATGTGGTAAAATGTATTTCCACACAGCAAAAAGTTAAATCCTGATAGCCAAAGGTAAATATTTTTATAAGATCGTTAAAAAAATAATCAAAATGAAGCAACGCTGCTGGTGGCAATCGCAATATTTATCACTAATATGTTTTTAATAGCGAGGATTTTTTGCTTTTTATGGTTATTTAGGGTGTACTAGATAACCATAGTAATAACCAAAGTAAATGCATTTGCATTTACTTTGAATAGCTTGCTGGGTTTTTTTTTGTGTGTATTTTCTATATACATGACTGTCCCTGCCTAACATACGATTTATAATTATGTAATTTATAATGTAAATTATAATGTAATTTAAACATGCCCCTAACATTGGTTACTGATAATCACAGCATCAAAATGTATGCTGGTGTTATCCTTGATGGGATAATAAAGCCACACTAGATCATCACAGCTTTTACTGGTAATACTTCAACATTTAGTGCGTAGCTGTAACTGAACTGCTTATGTTTTTTCATTAGACCAATAGATAGTCATTTCCAATGAGATGAGGCTTATAATCTGTGTGTGTGTGTGTGTGTGTGTGTGTGTGTGTGTGTGTGTGTGTGTGTGTGTGTGTGACTGCCGTCCAGATGTTTGAACTGATGAAGATCTATCCGTGATTGAAATGTTATTAATAAAGGCAGTGAAAATCAAGTGCGCCGGGATTTTTTGCAGTTGTTTCCCTCCTACTCAAAACTTTATACACAATTCAAACGATCGCTTTGGATTCGAAGGGGAAAAAACTCAAGGGTGGGTTATATTTTAATGCAAGAAAATCCCTATAAACTCAAGGTGAAAGCATTTTCCTTTGTCATATAGAAAATAATTATGACCCGCTCTTGAATTAGCAGCTTTAGTTTATTGCACTACAGGGAAAAATGGGATGCGGCTGCAAAGGGTGTCAGCACTCTGTTATCCCGACAGTTTAACTACATGCCGTACTCCTGAGATTCCTTCACCAGATTTAGCTGCAGATGCTGTTCAACCTGTTGAAGACATAAAGCAGAGCTGACAGAGTTGCTTACAGGCACAGAGGGTGAATCATTTGTGCAACAAACCATAAGTGGAATGACCTAGACAGATTCTACAATTACTCAAAACCGCGTACAGCCTGGCAGCGGGGTTAGCAAGAAGAACTGACTAAATGCTTCCCGCCTGTAATTGTGTTGGGAGGCAAGTGTGCAAACTAACTCAGCAGGTGACCCAATTTTTCACAGCGATGTTAGCAGATTAGGCTTGATTGCAAAGTAGATATGCAGTAACGAGTGCTAATATATAGAACAGGATCTGTGCGAGCCGAAGGTTCAGGGTGAGCATAGATGCAAAGGCGTCTATTTGCGTTGTTGACAGCAAAGTTGCGATTACAGTTCTAACCAGATATTTGCTTGCAAAAAAAGAGAAACTTTTTTTTTTTCAATTATACGCATCAAATCACTTTTTTTTCCCCCTCAGTGTTTATATGAGCTAGGATTTCCAAAATAAAATGATTTATATCTGCAAAATACCAGAATGATGAGCCTGTTTTTAAAACCAAATTTGGAAGCTTACATGGATTTTCTTATTATTTAGTGGGATTTTCTTTTAAACTGTGTGATTGATTAGTTGAAATGTTGGCCTCCTGATAGAACTGTTGGTCACAACTTAATTCATAACTTTTTTTTTTTTTTTTAGTATTCTCCAAAAATAAACAAACCAAAATACAACTTTGTAACTAATTCTCTGCTATGTATGATCTCTTTGCCCATTCGGAAGACACATTTATACGCCAGCTTTAATTTTCTGGCCGATGGCTTGAGATAATGCTTTGGTATTTCCACATAAAGCTGTTTCCTCGTTGTGACTTCTATTTTGGGAAGTGTCCACATGCACATCGCAATGTGGATGGTGTTCTCAGGCTTGCAAGTTTCACCTTTCTTTCCCTCCAAATATAACTATCAACTTTAACTCATAAGATAAAAGTTTGCCTTATAGGATCATGGGACATGTCTCCAAAACTTAAAGCTTATGTCTCTGAGGTAGTTTTCAAACGGCAACATGTTGTTTTTTTTTGTTTTGTTTTGTTCTTTTGTTGTTGTTGTTGCTTTTGGAGTAACGGCTTCTTCTTTTCTGAGTGGCCATTCAGCCGATAGCAGAACAACACTTGTTTCGCTGCGGATAATGACTTTTTCTTATCAGCTTCAGTCAGCCTCGTCACAAAATCTTCCGCTATTGTCCCCTGATTGACGGACACATTTTTCAGCACGGCTTTTCAACACCGCAACACAGAATTCATCTAATTTCTGAACTGCACTTGGCGAGACATTTTCTTGCTCTTTATTCATGCATAACATCGTTTGAATGGATTATTGTGGCATATAGACATGTTTACCTAAGGATGAACCAGAGCTGTGACTATCAGCAATTTTGCATCTTATATTTTGCTTGATTTCATTAGATTTTTTTCATGTTTTTTGCCCTAAAACGCATAAATGCTGTGAATTAACCTATAAGAAGTTCACAAAGCTGCAGCATCATAATCTGGGTTTTTCCTAATTATCTATAGGGATTATAAACTGTGTATTGTTACAGCCAAAATTATCTATACTACTGGCAGATTAAGATTGAAAATGATACCCTACCTTCTTTTCACATTTCATCAAAAATAGCATGTAAAGAATTAGTTTCCATACCCTTCTTGATAATCAATTATAATTGTTGACCATCTTGTAATACTGTATTTCCACCGATTAATTTTTGATGATGAGTTTAAAGTTGTTTAAGGCTGGAAGGGCTGTTTACCATCGCTCTAATCTTTTGCTCACTGCATACATTCATAATCAGGTTCAAGTCAGAACTCCAACCAGTTTGCTCTGAAATGTTGATATTATTCCAGCCAGGAAAAAAAAAGCAGGTTTTTAAAATTAAAAGATTACTTCAAACCCAGACCTGCCATGGAAAGAATCATTTTAGTAAGTATTTTATGTAGATTACACAATCTGAAGTAAACAATAAAAGAAAATTATCTCACATTATTCTTGCGCTTAGCAAACAGAAATAATTGGATCATCCCAGATGACCTTAAACATGAAAGTAAAGGGTTAATCTGACTTTTTATTCAGAGTGGAAAAAAGGCAGGTTGTGTGCAAATATCTACTTTCAAAAAAATAAGAGACTAAAGTTATAGGATACGCCTTTTTACTTGTACTCTACTATCCTACAATTTGCATGCAATTCCAGGCTAAGAAGCACACGTTTGACCTTATTATCTGTTTGTTAGGTACTAAACGTGAGCGTGATGGAGGGAGAGCAGATAACAGTGGAGGACACAGGTGGTCAAGAACCTTTCATTCTCGCCAATGAGTCGGTGCTGATGAGGGGCCTTGTTCTGCGCAGCTGGAGCAACCAGATCTCGATTCGTTTCCGTGGCAATCAGCGGCTCAATTCAGGATTCCTCCTGCTGCATTACCAAGGTGAGCCAAGTCCATTCAAATTTGATCAATCCAACAATTGTTATATTCATCTGGTTCACAACAGGTTGGCATAGAAAATTAGGCATTTGTAAGCAACCTTTTTTTTCTTTTTCCAAAATTTTTTATTTTTTTTTTTTTTTTTTTTTACCACTTATTGATTTTGGAAAGTGCAATAACATAAAAGTTAACTTTATTTTTAACTCAGTTTGTAGAGAAGTGTTTGTTTATCACATAATACTCCCACAGGATCTACGTGGAAAAGCAATAAATTCTGTTCAGCTATCACATCATATTTGTGGAGCCACAGATATAATGAAGTGGTACAGTTCACTGCACAGTGGACATTTTGTCAACTGTCAGAAATGCTTGCCAGATTTAACCGTGTGAAAATAATGCTTTGACGTTTGATTTTTCATTTAAAGAAAAGACTTTAAAATGCACAGCCACCTCACACAATCACATATCTCCCACCCGTTTCAACTGATGTGAAGCTATAGATAATGATGATTTGCTTTTCTTCACATCTGATCCTGTGACATGCAGCGTGACCTCCGGCTAACCCAGGCTACCGAGGAGGAATTAGTGTCTCAGCTCAGAGACGTACTATTTGCTACTGCAACAAATGTTGACCAGTGATTTTCAGGGTGCTGGAGTCTCTCAACAGCAAACAATGTTTTATCTCACATGGAGGAAAGCCATTATAACGCCTGTTGAACACAGGATAACTAGGTCAAGATCGCTGCTAAAAGATTCAGACATGTTGACTAAGCCATAGACAACTTCATCATTTGTTTCTGAACACATACAGCTGCAGCCCTCCATGAGTTTCCATCCTGATCCTCCTGACCTTGCTCCTCCTCTTTGCGTTTTGCTGAAATGACTTGCAAACTGCTAGTTTGTCTTATAATGTGTGCAGATGGATCTTAGAGAAAATGTTATTTTCTTTCTTCCTTCATTTTGGGCTTAGATATCTTTACGAATATTATTACTAATATATTATTAATGACTACTGATGCTGCAGCTTCACTGGGTAAGTAGACCAGCATCCAGGAGCCGAGGATCCTCAGGGATTCGTGATACTGATCATTAAAAAAATGTTGTGATCCGAACCACAATTCGATACAAAGAATTGGATCTGGACATTTATTAAACACATACTTGAGGAACATTATGGTAACATTCTTTCATGTTTATCTCAACATTTTTTTTAGTTAATCTCCCCTACTTTGGTGTGGCTTAAGAATGAATACATGCTCGCTTTGATACAGAATAAAAAAAATTGTAAGCACTTCTAAGATGGAATACATAAAAAAAAGTTAATCAAAATCTTACCTGGTGAGGACATCCAATGCGATTTGATTACTTTAGAGAAGTTAAGATTCTTGATTGGATACAATATTTGATGTTTTTCTAATCTGAAATTTTTTTTTTTCTTTAATATTTTGTTTTACCAACCAATGTCAAATATTCGTAGCTGCTCACTGGTGTCAGCAGGTTTCAGGGAAATATTTAAACATAGTGCTTCAAATGGTTTCTTCCTCTCATTCGTTCTTTCTTTCTTTCTTTCTTTCTTTCTTTCTTTCTTTCTTTCTTTCTTCCTTTCTTTCTTTCTTTCTTTCTTTCTGACTGCTCCTTTTAGTTTGGAGGCAAATCAATACATGGAAACATTCAATAGACCAGAAAAAGTTTTATGTTAATACAAAAATATAAATTTTGAACCAAGAACAAAAAAAAGCTGAAGTTGTTAAATTAAAGCCAAGCCATTATTAAGGCGCAGATCTCATCTGTACTATAATGCAATGTACAGTAAGAATGTAGCAACACTATACTGTAAAGTCAGGAAACAAACAACATGTCAAGGCTTTTTCCCACATGGCCATTCATCATAAATCTTGGAGTGAATCCTAAGGTGGTGATCCAGCACTACGACGACAAGAGTACAAACCGTGTCGCCAGAAATAAAGTTGCTCTTTTCCCAACCTCTATAAATATGATCCATACATTCTTCACAAACGTCCCTTGCTTTTTGCATGACATTGATCTTCTGTGCCGCTAACAATGTCTGTTTATCTTAGCAATAACACAAAGCGACCACCAATTACATGCCCCATCGATTTTAGCTGATGGGGGGAAGCCAGTGTACAAAGCATTCGCTCCTCTACTTTAATAGGACATTTTTGGTCAGTTAGAAAATGAAATAAAGCATCTAAACATTGGCGCTGACGTGAGATGAATCCACCCTTCTCGGTTATGTGGATATTATTGTGTGGTCTAGGCCAAATGATGACAGTGACAGGTCATTACACTGACAAGTCATTACAGATTACACAAGCAAAAGTAGTGATGCAGAATAGCTATGGACAGATGATGATAAATTGTATTTCACTGTAAATATCTAAAGAGTAAATCTTTAATGTGATCCAATAGGACAGTGACAAATGTGTTGATGTCAAAATCCATGTATTATTTCACTGTAATTTTACATGCAACGGATTATTATTCACCCTTACAACTCTAGCTTGCTTTTCCATTAATCCTTTGAAAATTGCAGTGCCTTTCATGTAAGTGACTTTTTTTTTTGTTGCTCATTTCATCATGTAAGAGCCAGAAATATCAGTGTGATTTATTGGAATTTCATCACAAAATGGTGTCATATTGGGAACTGAAAGTATACTTTTGGTAAATTAAAAAAAAATCTGAAACATGTGTCATGAATTGGTTTTCAGCCCCTTTTACTCTGGCACCTCTAAAACAGAATCCAACCAGTTGCCTAATTTAGTTAAGTCTCAACCTGGGTGCAATTTAATCTCGGGGTAAAGTTGTTTTTAACGTTGTGACTTTGTAACAGGGACAACAAATGAAAAACTGCCTTTGGCTAACGCTGCGGATTTTTACTTCATTTGTTCTGTAATGTGCACCATCTCATCCCAAACTAATGCCGTGCAGACCAAATCAATAAATTAGAATCTTATTAAAAAGTCCATTTACTTCAGTCACTACATCCACAAAGTGAAGCACATTATGTAGATTAATTACACACAGACTGATGCTTTCATGCATGCCTTTATTTGTGTTTATTGTGATGAATTTCTGCTTACAACTAATGAAACAAATGACATTTAATATTATAATACTATATTAGACCAATAAACAATGTAATTTTCATGCAGAAATGTGAGCTTAATAAAGAAACATGAGTCATACCTACTTGAGAGTTGTTATTTTCAAAAATTACTTTTGATCTGACAAAGGAACCTCAGTTGAACGCACATTCTTATTTTTTTAATTTTAATGACAGTACATCATATCCTGGACACATTATCCCCACTGCAATGTATAGTAGAGAGAGCATCATGCAACAAGGAGGTTTTTTTTTTTTTTTTTGTTCCGACTGGGACAAGAAACTGGTCTGACTGAATAGATGCGGCATCTAAATATAGGACAATCCTGAAAGAAAACCTTTATAATCGACACCTGCGTTGAGTTTCACCTTCCAGAAGGACAACATTCCCTAAACGGACAGCCAACGTGGGTCATTGTTCTTTCTACTTCTGTACCTCAAACATTTCCCCACACCGTACATAAAAGTAAAGGTTTTACATAGCAGCACTTTATGTAGACTCATCATTAATCAAAGGTTTTAAATTTACATCAGAATGAGGAGCTTCAAATCAAATACCAATACTAAAGCCGGGAGGCAGCCCGCTATCTCCACTGACCGTGCAAACAAGCAGTAGAAAATTTAATAGGGTTGAAAGTGACAACTACAATTTCTATTTTATTTTATTCTGAGTTCTTATGAGTTCTTTTAAGGTCAGGAGAGTCGTATCTTTACATCAAAAATCTCCACTGGCCAAAGCAACAACCATTTTGTTTAGATTGAGAAATATTCATGTGCTAGAATGTCCCTGTTGAAGTCCAGAAACAAAGAACGAACAAATGTTTGTTTGTCTCTAGGGGCGCAAGACAGCCAAACCCCACAAGGCCGATAGTGGTAATTACAGAAAACTTAGTTCTACAAAATATTGGCTGAGGCGTGATTGATAGACATGCACGTGACTCTTTTCATATTTGTACTTCTTAAATAATTGAAAGTAGGTTTTTCAAACCTATTCACAATTATTTATTACTTAATGTTGCTCTGTAAAATGCAGATAGAATACGGAAAAGTTCCAGGTTGTAATGGGATACAATTTCAAAAAGGTTAAATGCTTGTAGTAGTATCACTTGTTATGTTGATGTTCTCCCTTTACAGAAAAAAAAATTATTATATTAAAAAAAATAAATCTAACTAAAATTTGCTGCAACTCACTTTATTCCAGCACAGTCAATTTAATTTAATACTGCCAGGCAAGTCATATCTTCAGGATTAATTTATTTTTACAAATCAATTAATCCTGATTTGTAAAAAGTTGCCCACCAACAACCAAAATGCCAACAGATTGCACTAAATCTTCACATTGGCTTTTCTTCCCACCTCCTGTCCTTCAACAGGAAAACTCTTCTAAAAGATCCCTGGTCAGGACAGGCGGCCATCTGGCTTCACCGGCCGGGGGTAAAGAGGACAGAGTGACAGACCAGCACCAGGTCCAAGGATACTTTGCTGTGGGCGGGGAGAACAAAACCAAAAACAATCAGGCAGTTAACATACTGTAATTGAGCAGAACATCAATTCAAGAAAAAACACAACACACACAAAACAAAACAAAAATACAGACATATAAAATCCCCATTGCAGAGGCTTATAAAAGCTGAAAACTAATAAATAAATCACCAGCTTCAGCAAATTAAAGAGAACTTCTTACAGGTTGCTCTTAAGTTCTTAAGCTGTAAATCAAATTACCATGAATACTCCTCCCTGCTGTTATATTTGCAAGGAGTGCAACATTGAAAAAAAAAAAAAAATGGTACAAATTTATGTTTGTGCTGCAAATTTAGCTACAACAATGAAAAAAAAGGCAATGGGCAGTTTTGTTAAGAAAAAATAAAAATGTCAGAGACAGAAGATTTTTCAGTTTGCGTTTCTCTGCTTCGTAAGCAGAATATCACCTTGTCCTTTAGAATGGGCTGTGAGTAATGTGACCGGACAAGCGTGGAAAAGGAGACAGAACCGTGGAGAGGTTTCTTCTCAGCTCCAGGTAATTAATATCTTCTACAGCGTTGGCTCTTTCTGTGATGACAGACTGATGGATGCCTCTATTACATCAGCAGTGTGCCTGACACTCGGAACATGATTTAAGATGCGTTCTATGTTTAATGCAAAGTAAGGGTGTGGAATAAAGGAGGAGACACCAGTTTCAGCACATCTCCTCACCATTATCTTTTACATACGGTTCATGTGAGAACATCGTGGCTGTGCATGGATACTGCTACGGATAGCCATGCATAATTATAGTTCCCTCAGGTAAAGGTCTGTACAGAAGCTGACTCAAATATGCCACTTTCTGCTACATGTCTGACAGTAATGTTTGAAGACTTTTTTTATCCTCTCTTGCCGTTCTTCTGAGAGTTGGTAGGATAAGCTCACTTCCATCTCTCCACTGCTTAGTCACAGTTTTATTGGTTTCCAAAGCGTTTCTTCATTCCTCTGACTATAGAGGTGAGCAAGCTTATTTCCTGACTTTTGAAAAAAAAAAAAAAAATCAACATAGCGGAAATAATTGAATCCCATCTACTTTGGTCTCTTCCATTTAAAGCAGCTGGCTAGAGAGGTAGCCTCACCTGCCATACACAGGGGAAACAGGAAGCTACTGCCTATTCTGATCATCTTAAAAGAGAAAAATAAGGTAACACTTTATTTGAAGGGGGTTGAATAAGACTGTCATGACACTGTCATAAACATGACATAACATGTCATGAACATGAATAAGCCTTCATGAATATTTAGGACTGTTGTCATAAAGTGTCATTCGGTAAATTATGACACTTTTAATACAAAGTTGACATTATTCAAAATGTCTTTATGACAACTTGACTAACCAAGAAATCATTACTGTTTAAACTTTACCTTTAATAACATAAAGTTACCTAATTTTTAAAGTGCAATCAGTAATACTTTTATAACAAATTTATATCAGTAATAATTTCTTGATTAATGTCAAGTTGTCATAACAAAGACATTTTGAATAATGTCAACTTTGTATTAAAAGTGTCATAATTTACCGAATGGCGCTTTATGACAACAGTCATAAATATTCATGAAGGCTTATTCATGTTCATGACAGGTGTTATGTTTATGACAGTGTCATGACAGTCTTATTCACCCCCTTCAAATAAAGTGTTACCAAAAAGAAAAATCACAAAGTAGGTCCAGATGCTTTTCTATTTCTTTTCACTGGTTAGGAGTAGGACCTCTCTTCTATTAATGTGATAAATTAACCTCTCACAATAAAGGCTTGTTGACTTTGATTTTGTCTTGCTAACAGTCAAAATTCGTAAGGCAAAAAAAATCCCTCCACTTTAACTCAGTTTTAGTAAGCCAACAATAAGCAATAAAAACATATTTTTTTGTTTTCTGAATATTTAAGTTAATCTTGAAAAAAAAACAACATTTTCATACTTTTGCAAAGTCACTGGTAAAGTAGTTTCACGCCGATTGCTGAAATGTATTTAAATGTTTGCTGAGACACTAATCCTTTTTTTCTTTTCTGTTGTATTCAGTATGTGTGTGTATAAATATATAGATGCATATATGTTTAGTTCATAATGATGCACATTCTTAAATAAAGAATGCTAAAATAAATAAAGTAGTTTCACTGTTGTGAACATTTAATAAAGAAAGACTTGAATATTTACAAGCCAGTAACGTCAGAAATAAAGTGTTTCCATATTAACCCACATTATTGCGATGTGATGCATTACATGGCACATTAGTTTGGTTGGAGATGTTTGTGCAGGCAACAGCTACAGATATCAAAGAGATACAAGAGAATGAATTTCTTCATGGTTCAGAAAAAAAAAACAGAATTGAGGAACTGAGGAAGAGAAGTAAGTAGTGAGATAAAGTTGGGATGTCATGGAAATGATGGGTGAGATGATTAGCTTACAACTAGAGATGGGGGAGTTGCCGGGGAGGAAGGTCAGGATACCCACAGAGGGTGAAATCAGTGGGTGGTGGAGGGCGGCGCTTGTTGATGAGGATTTTCGTATTATCAAGGAATAAGACGTAGTAGGCCTTATTGCCAGCTATAAAGCCAAATAATCTTTCCCCTGGCTGTTTAAATCCCCTGCCTCTTTAAATCCGCTGCTCTTTAGGTTCCTCCGGATTGGGCTCGTCGACCCCCAGCTTTGAGGACACACCTGCCGGTCACACCCTGCATGTATTGTTTTTAGGCGAACATTTACAACCCAGAACGTTTTTACATCCAGCTGTACTAATTCCCCATTTATTTTGAAGAGGTTTTGATTTTAATAGGTTTAGTTTTATCTTTGCCAGTGCTGTGATATTGTGCAAGCATTTTCTGTCTGATTTTTTAACTAATGTGCTGCAGTGACATCTATGGTGGCCACATGTCTTCTACTAATGGTGTGTGATTCACAATTTATCAAGGCTTCTGAGGAGCATTGACTGAATTCCTCCTTTAGTTCAAAGTTAGCTCTCTTTAATGGCCTTTATTGAATAAATGACCATTAAAATTGAGGATTTTGTCCAACCACGTAAATATCAATAGGCCATATCGGGGCAAAGCGATGGTTTTACTTTTTACAACTGAATCACTTTCCCGATCTTTCTGTAAAAGGCAATGCCTTGATGCACAGCCGTGGACATGAGGCATGGATGCAATGACAGTCACCCCCTCCCACATGTCGCTTACAAAGGATTGCTGCTAAATCTGCTCATCACAACACTAGCTGACAAGAAATGACTAGTCATTGGAACACCACACGTTTCCCCTGACAACACAATTTTTTTTCCTTTAAATGTCAACGTAACAGAAAATAAATGATACTCCCCAAATAAACTTCCATTAAACAATAATGCCAATCTACACAGCATTCGTGGTTTGTTTTGTTTTCTGTCGCCCCCGTTTCATTATCTCCTGCCCTCACCTTGGCCAATTTGATCCAATTCCAGCTCCTTACATGATGGGATTCATTTAGGAAATAAACACACACACACCCACACCCACTCAAAGACACAATCACGCAACAATATAGCAGTCAGTGGACCTAAAGCGAAATGCATTTTTATTTGTGTGTCCAAATTTATTGGGTAACTCACTATTACCGCTTTCCTCGTCTCAACAATTCTACCGTACTCCACATAGCATTTGTCCATTACTGGTTGAAGAGGAGCATTCTCAATTTTAAGTACTTAGGCAAATGAAATGTGCATGTAGCAGAAAAAAAAACAAAAACTAATTTGACGGATGTGTGAGTGAATGGCAAATGATTTTTTTTTTTTTTTTTTTGAGAAGTGGTTGCTGCCTTTGAATGATTTCCCTCATTTTGATTATCTAGGGCTGGTGAAAATAACAATTGCATACAAAATACTCATTCATGGTTTTTGTATTTGTTAGCAGTGCTCCAGCCAATTTTTCTAAGTGATAATCCATTGTCAATACACGTATGAAACATAAGAATTATTAAGAAAGTCAATACTCAAGGATGCTTAAAACATCTATTTATTTTATTAAAAGGAGAGCCTGTGACTGTGGCGCTGGCTAGAGCAATCTCCTCACAATCACAGAGTGTCTTCAACAATCCTACTCCAGATACAAACAGTGACCTGACAATGGAAAAATAAGCACTATATTGCTGCATGGGGGGATTTATTTAACACAAATTCTAGTTTTATGCTAGCTTGATAAGAAACAGACCCTTTTCTACTCTTTGCTTTGTAGAAACTTGTACGATTGTTTTCTGGAGGTGTGGACTCTGTTGAAGTTTTCAGTTTTATCCAATCGCTAATGTTTTGCCGTGACGTACGTATGTAAGATGACAGTGTAATGCTTGCACTGTAAAACAGCCATCCTCCACTGCAAAGGGAGAAGTGCCAAGCCGAATGAGGCGGCTGTGAATGTTAATTCGATATTTGGAAGCTTGGCCAAATTACATGGACTGAACAGCTTCAGTCCATGTAATTCTTCCTATAACTTTGCCAAACTATAGGAAGACTACAGTTTTAAAACAGCATAAAAAAAAAATCAACGCGATTGTTCACAGTGATTGAATTTCTTCCGGAGAAATTCTTCTCAATGGGAGAAAACCCAGACGGAGAATTGAAGAGCGATTAGAATCGAGTGGAAGTGCTTGGGAAGGCAACGGTCAGACTAGGTTTATGCTACTTTGGCAAAAATTGGGTCGTTTCAACCCAACATTAATAAAGTGTAGTAATTTAAATTTCTTTTTTTTTTCTATTTGACCATTTCTATGACAAATAGAATATCACTCAGAGTTGAATGGTCACGCAGTTGCAATCTGACCTCACAGCAAAAAGGTCATGTGAGAAGTTTGCATCGTCGCTCCAGCTTCCTCAACTCAAAACATGCATGACGGGTTAGCTGGCCATTCTAAATTACCCTTTGACGTGAGTGTGTGGACGCATAGTTATTTCTTGTTTGTCTTTGTGATGGACTGGTGACCTCTCAGCAGATGAACCTCGCCTCGAGCCTATTGACAGCAGGAGATAGACTCCAGCCCTCCTACGACCTTTCAAAGCGGCTATAGAACAACAAGCTGTTGAATACAAATGGACGGAAGCACAATAATCCAAATTGGGTTGTTTTTAGTCTAGATGTTTTAGGAATACGTAAAAATGGAAAATATAAATTTACCTTGATATTTGTGTGCCGTAATGATGGACTTCTGACCCCGTCCAGGATATAAACCTCTTGCTCTCTAACGGCTGGTATAAACTGCGATCCTGCAGTGACCCTGAACAAGATTAGGTAGGTTACAGAAAATGAGAGCATGAGTGCAGCATTTTATCAGCAATGTTACAATTTATTTTTTATTTTTTTAATCTATGCTACCACCACCAAAACACTGTAGCATGATGCTGTGGCATACTGTTTATAACTGGATATGTGTCTATTAACAGTGTTCAGTCAGACAATATTTGAATACTTCAACAGTCGTACGTGTCAATATTATTAGCATTATGTGCAATGTTTAAGCGCAAATAACACCGATTTTCATATTTGCTCTTTAAATGATGCAACATTGGGTCTAAAATTCTGGTTCGTACTTGTTGAGCTCTACACCTTATTGTATATGCGCATGTCTTCTCCTTGACATTTGTGCAAGAAAACAACAGAAAAAATAGACATCAGCTCCACATCTGTTTTCTGTGGCTCTACAGCACCAGCAGCTAATCTTCCTGGCTGCCTGCACCGTGGATCTATTATTTCTAATGGCAAAACAATCAGGCTTTATGGCCCAGCACCACATCTACTGGAATGGAAGCAGCACGTAATTTAATACTTCAGGAATTGGCTCCACGATTTTTGCCTCTGGCTCCCCCGTCGTATGCTCAATAGGGATTTAAATGCTGCTATGATAATGGCAATAACTAGGTTCATTGGAGCTAGTGATAAACTATGAATGGAATGGATGACCCAAGGGCAGAGTGCTTTGTCCCTGTGGCTCACTGATTTACTGCAAAGCAAGGACCTGTTTCATAAGAAACCAGTGGCTTGCTCAAGAAGAAAAAAAAAACATGCAAGTCAGTGGTTTGAGAAACCTTTATGGCCATTAAGCATTTAGGGCTGTTTTTCCTTACGTTTTACTTCAAAGACTAATAGAATGACATTTCGAATAGACAATTTAGTTTCAAGGTAACAGCATAAAACCTATCACATTTCTTTTATTCTACAAATGGCTGGTTGAAGTGAAAACACTTCAAAGCCAACCTACAGAGCTGGTTTAATTTTTGTGCAGTTTAATCTTCACTTGCCCCACATCTCTTTGCGCAACACATTTTCACTCGAGAGTATCGAATTGTACAGTTACATAAAACCTACTGGCATTCCCTGTCTTGTTTGGCATTGGAAAAGGCTTTAACAGGAAACTAAAAGATTTACTTGTGAACAAGCTGTCGTTCTTTCGGATCATTTTTCTGTCCGCCGTTAACTTTACTCACTCTGCAATTTTGTAATGTTGAGGCTGGGGAACTTCTTGATAGACTTAAGAACCAGAGTAAAGGTTAGCTTAAATCAATTAAAGTGTAACTGGTTCATCTTTCAGACTTTCTGCTGGAATGTATTTCAATCGGGTGCTTCATACACCCACATAAATCGGATGCACAAAGCTATGGTTGCTTTACTGGCTGACGTTTTTTTTTTTTTCTTCACAACTCCACATTCAGATTTGCAAACACAACATATACATGAGTGGAACTTGTGCCAATCCTACCTGCTGTCTGCTGAGGTGTACTTGAATCATTGTTGCTCCGTGGTCAGAGTCCTTCTTGAGAAGCCTCCTCAAATTAGGCCAGTCAAAGTTCTAGCTGTTTTCTGCTCCACACGCCTTTCATAATGCCTTTGTTGTTGTAGAGCCAACCACACTGGATCCAATTATGGTGCTGTTTCTGTTATTCACACATTTCAAGGAGTTTAAAAGTTTTAGTGTGGTCATTAAAGTCCCTTCACTAATGAGGTAGAACAGTGCGGTTATTAGACAGGAGGAGAAGGTTGTTTAATAGCTTCCATTAAAGACTTGCTTTGCTTACTTCATTATCTATGCTAACTTCATCCCATTCTACACCATTTATTTAAAAACAGGGACAGGACAACAATGCAAAGGAACTCCAGGAACATTGATCTTACCCCGCGGCAATCGTCCGTCTTGGACAGACGCAGCATAGGCTATTCTTCCTCCCACTATCATTTTTACAGACCCACTGCGACGTTCGGCTTATCAGCCAAACCTTCATTTGTCAACATACTTGCAGTAACATGAATCACGCGGCGCTATTATTTACCAGGGCCCCAAACATCCCTCTGTACATTTGCATATTTTATTTGTTGGTAAATTACAAATAGCAGATGGAGGCTAGAAAGCGAGCCAATGCTCGATTTCACACCGATTCTAATTGTGTGAACGTTCGACAAGGACTGAGACAGTTGGCTGAAATGTGGTGTTTGATTTGTTTGAAGAAATAATGGGCAACAAAAGACCACTCCCCTTCTATATGCAAATATTTAACAGTGATAAACAGTGATTTAGAGGGGGACACAACATGGCGAACACATACAAAGCACAGATTCAAAATAACAGCGGTTGTGCACATTGTAGGACAGGATTTTGTCTGTTCAGAATTGTATGCAAATTATCTGTTTATTTTTGCTCCATAGGAAATATCTATCTATCTATCATAGCTGATTAAAGATGCCTCTATTTTCTGTTTTCTTTCTGTGGCTTTCTCTTCACTTCAGCTTTTGTGCTCAGCTGTACATTCCCCAAAGAGCCTGCGGGTGGAGAAGTCTCAGTGACCCATCTCCACGCCAGCGGGGAGGCCTACTTCAGCTGTTTTACTGGATACAAGTTGCAAGGTCCCAAAATGCTCACATGCCGCAACGCAACTACACCCTACTGGAGTGGAAAAGAACCTCAATGCATAGGTAAGGCAACTAATTCCTCTGCCAAGTTTATTCAAATGAATATCTGCAGCTGGAATTGGAATCCGGTATTAGGGACCGCAGCCATGCCTATGTGTGATTTGGTTTGGTTTATTTGACTTTTGTGTTACATTAAACCAAGCTATAAAGTTTTTCACTATCTGACAAACATCTCGCTAAGAATGAAACTCCTAACATTTTTAACAACTGAAATCGAGAACAAAATCGAGCTCTCGAAAACAAAGCAAGACTTTTTTTTTTTTTTTTCTTCAGCCTTCCTGAAGAAAACTGGTAATTTTGATTAATGAACGCTTTTCACCAGAGTGTCTCCCACTGAGTTGATTTGAGAGACCAACTGTGCACAGGGAGCTATTCTTTAGAGACGGGGACAAAACAAAGCTGTCGGACCTGGCTGCCTTGATTAGCACATGTGGCTGTCAGTCTCCTGCTTGTAAAGGCTCATCTTCCTGTTCCGGCCTTTCACATCGCCTGCATGCAGCTGCTCTCGGCTGATAGCATTACCGCTGCCATTTTGCCGCGTTAAGACACTCTTAGGCCCAGGAGAGCTGCCTGGTGTTGCACAGCCACAGTCCATTGGATATTGATGCAATCTGTGCACAGACAGTGACTTTTCTCTGAAATCCCCCTTCCATAGTTTCATTACATTTCTCATCTAGCTTTTACCCTCTAACTCTTTATCCTCTTGCTCCCTTCTCTTGCTCGGTTTCTTCTCATATAGCGTCCTGTGGGGGGATGATAAAGAATGCCACCTATGGTCGTATCGTCTCTCCTGGTTTCCCTGGCAACTACAGCAACAATCTGACCTGCCACTGGGTACTGGAAGCCCCCGAAGGCCACCGGCTTCACATTCACTTCGAGAAGGTTGCTCTGGCAGAGGATGACGACAGGTTGGGCTATACCTGACATAATTCTGAAAAAGAAAAACAAGCCAAAAAAAAAAGCCTCATAAAGACCTGTTAGGAGAGAAAGAGACTCAACTAGTCCAATAGGAGTTTACCGGCTTCCTCAGACCTTTACTAACGGATCCATTAGACCTTACCAATTGTAAAGTTTAGACTAATTATTTGTACTCTACATCCCACAGATGCTCATTGGGATTAAGATCTGAAGAAATTGCAGGACAAGTCAACACGTTGGACTTGCTGTTGTGTTTCTCTTTAGCTAATAGCTGATACTATCAAGCCCTAAACTCTCCATCTGAATGACATTATCCATGTGAACAGAGCATTACATTCTCAAGGGTCATTAATGACCAAAGTCTTTAGAGTAATGGATGAATTTGAAAGCATGTATTGTCACTACAATCCTTTAAGAGCGTTCTTTAAGTCCAGTGAATTGAGGAGGCTGATGTAGCATGAAATAGGGGACAGCAGATTCATTACATTTTCAATTGAATCAACTGATGGACGTGGCTGCTGTCATGCATGGTCATTCGTCTTATTACAAGACCGATCTGGGATATTACCACAAAGCAGTTGCAACTGCAACTAGAAGAGTCTCGTGGAAAGTAATTTTTTATTTTATTTTTTTCGGTTTTTACTTCCCAGTCTAATTCACAGGACTGTTTTTGCTGGTGTGTGTTTCCAAATAGGCTGCTGATAAAAAATGGAAACAACATTGACTCTCCACCTGTATATGACTCCTACGAAGTGGAATACTTGCCAAACGAGGGCGTGCTCAGCACCGGCCGTCACCTGTTTGTGGAGTTCACCACAGATGGGACGATGACATCCACCGGAGCAGCCATCAGATACGAAGGCAAGCAGATCACGCGGACTGCGGAGTGACTCATTTTGTACAAGGCGACGTCAGCAAGTCTAACTATTTGCTTTGTTAATGCAGCCTTTGCCAAAGGGATGTGCTATGAGCCTTTTGTAAAGTACGGCAACTTCAGCAGCAGTGACTCCACCTACAGCATGGGAGCGGTAGTTGAATTCTCATGTAATCCTGGCTACACGCTGGAGCAAGGTTCCGTAGTGATTGAGTGCGTGGATTCTCAAAACCCACAGTGGAACGAGACGGAGCCCGCCTGCAGGGGTGAGCGAACAGATTTTGTCCGAATCCCATTTTAACCCATTCACATCCTGCTCAGTTGGCCTTCCTCTGTGTTTGCTGTCTTCATACGTATGGGAATACGGCTCATATTTCCACGTGCATCTCATCCATCTCCTCCATTAAACCTCGTCCCCATCCCCGTCCCTGGGCACGTTCTTCAAGTAGAAAATATTGCACAGCGTGAGAAGGGAGTACTTCTTCATAATGTTATTATGATTTCATTTGTCACGACACCTAGTTGTCCATTTCTGGCAGACAAAGTTGCCATAAAATAAATGCGCTTTAAGGAACCGAAGAAAACAGTTCTGAACATAACACACTTACAGACGAATATAGATGTTCTAGAGGTTTTTGTGGTTGTAGTTGAAAAGGTAACAAATAAAAAAACAAAAAACACTTGGCTAGAAAAATATGATTATGCCTCAAATAAAAAGCCATTATATTGTTTGCTGACAGTTTTTTTTTTTTATCTAGTGTTTCCTATAGGTTAGAGTCCTTCTAATGAGATCCCAGACAAACTGATAGAATAACCACCGTTTATTCGAAGCACATACTAACACAGTAATGTCCCTCCCCCACCTGTTGTTGCACCGCATGTCAGCTTAAAATTGTGGCAGTTCTTTTTTTTTTTTTTTCTTTTGGATAATAAAACTGTCACATTTGTCTGTTCAGAAATGTCTCTGGCTGATGAAGCATAAAAAAAAAACACAGTTATGGCTTTTTTATTACAGCTGGTAAGCTACAGGCAGAATGTCTGTTAAGACACTCACTGCAACCTGGCTACACAGGATGAGGCCTAATTGAGCAACTGATAACTGTTTTACTTTTATGAAGCAAAAATATTCAGCCCATTAAGCACAATTATGAAAAATGCTATTAAAATTTGCCTAAATGTACCCATAAATTTTGAAATTATTACAAATGTAGTGATTAAGATGTTAGATTATTTAAACAGCTGTGGGAAATATTAGAAGGAATAGATTTGATTTTAAATAAAGGCAGTGAGCGCATTGCACAAGTGTTTCAAATCTAAATGAAATATTTTGAATGTAAATTTTATATCATCGTGGTATTTTGTAATACGAAGTGATTATGCCATGACAATCTCATTATCATCATTCTTATAAAGCATCAAGTCTTATTTTATTATTATGTTTTAAATAAGTCAACAAAAAAAAAAACACTAGCCAGATATGCCTGGCCTAACAATCTAAGGATTTCATGGTGTTTGCTTGATCATTTCAGTAGGTGGGGATGTCTTTTGTTCAGACATTAAATCCAAAAAGCATTTAACTGTGTCTTCCTGAACTGGTTTGCTCTGATCCGTGATAAATTCCCTCTTAAGATCATAGGAATGATTTACTTTGATATGTGTGCTTGCAGGGCAGATTTTTCAAGTGCTCAAGATTAAAGGCACACAATAGCTGCCCTGAATTGAACTCTCCACAGAGCGCAGACTATGTACAGTACTTAATAACAGCCTGCTCTCTATAACATTCATCTTATGTACACATATAGAACATCTTACTTTCTTCACAAGGACTTTGCATTGACTTTTATTAATTTTTTTTATTACTTTTTGTTGCCTAACCCCAACCCTGACCCTAAATCTAATCTAAACTCAATTCACACCTCAGCCGTAAACCTAACCCATCACTCCGAAAGCCCTGCAATGTATCAAATACAAGGCCACACGCTCACGCATACACACAATTTGCTGACCATACTTTGGTTGCTTTAATGCCTGCCTGGTCCCTCTATCACAGAGTAAAATTGAAAAGCGTTCTTGTAAAGCCAGATATGGGAAAATTAAATTCTTTGCTCTTCTGGGTCATGGTCGCCACGTAGCTCATTGCTGGTACACAGCTTTACAATGATCCTGCCGAGCAGCGTGCACGTTCCATTGCACTCATCCTTTAAAGTCAGGATTCATTGAATTAAATAAAAAAATTAAAATAAACAGGATCTCCCTGCACCAGCGTTTGCGTTTCAGAGGCTCGATCGTACTCCTCCGCCTGTAAATTGGCTGCAGTTTGTTTCCTTGTGTTGTTGACTTTGCTGTCTCTGTGTGTTACAGCTGTGTGCAGCGGAGAGATCACAGACTCTGCTGGAGTGGTGTTGTCTCCTAATTGGCCCGAGGCCTACGACAAGGGGCAGGACTGCATCTGGGGCATCCATGTGGAAGAGGACAAAAGGATCATGCTTGACATCCAAGTGTAAGAGCCCATGCACAGGTCTCAGACTGGAACTCATACAGGGGGGAAAGTCAGGGAGGAGGTCAGATTGAGCTGCTAGCGTTTAACACTCCATCTCTTGTTTCAAACACAGACTTTTCCCGTTACTTGCTCATCTGTTTTCTTATCGCAGCAGGCTTGTGCACAAAGAGAAATCTTTCCGTGGCAGCGCTCATTAATTAGATTTTTTTTTTTTTTTTTTTTTTTAATTTTTACATCCGCCTACATTAAGGATTCTGTCCTGCTTCCAGCTCGCTCTCTGACCAGATTAGCCAGTAAGCCTCCCTGCTCCCACTTCCCTGGTGTTTGCCTCGGAGTTGGCTTTGAAATGAATATGCTCTGGCAAGTGAACTACTCTGAGCCACTTATCCAGTCCGCCCAAATGGAATCCAGCACACACGGACAGATGTCATAATGGACACACGCACACTGTGTGTGTCACCTTCACTCTTCACCTTCGCGAGCTCCCGTCTCACATAATCACACTTGCGCAAACACACGCAGACATCTGTTTCTCCCGTCTCCGCACCTCTTATTGGTCTTAAATTAAGAGAAAAAAATAACCCATAACCTTGATTTCTTTTTACGGCGCATTGAGCATTTCTCTAAAACCAAGAAAAAAAAAATGATTCAAGTGTTGTATAGAAATTCAAATGTTGTCTCGTTATCCTGTATAGATTCATCCGCTTGTTTCGGATGAGGGATTCGACCGTTTCAGCGTGTTCATCCGTCTTGACACAAAACAATACAGCACAAGTGATTTGTTTTATTGCTCAAAGCAGTTGCAGAGGCACAGCGAGAGGTTAAAATTAAGCTGGCAGGAATTCGCCTGAGGTCCCACCAAACAAAGACTGTGGAAAGACTCAGGCTGTAGCTGGTGTACTGGTTGGATTCCTCGTTTGCACAGGCTTGCAGTTGATTCCTTCAAATGCTGCCTTTTCCAAATCCATACTTTTTTTTCTTGAGGACAAAGAGAAAATGTCTTCTGCTGCAACAGACCGCTGTCTGTCTAGTACTTGTTCCATGAATGCAGCTCTAAACAGGTATCTTTCATCCGCTCGTTCATTATTTCTACTCGTACGCCATCTGAAATTTCAGTCAGAAATGTTGAGCGTGTCGAGTAGGTGGCGACGACGTCAATATTTGAAAGAAGAAAAACACAGAAATGCGTGTTCTTAGGCGAAACAGCTTCAGATCCCACCACTTCCGAGCCTCGTCTTATTATTTCTGTGTTTTTATGGCCTACCTACTGAGCAAAGGACCTGCTAACATTAGCTAGAGCTGCACATTGACCTAATTTAGAAAGTCATAAGGTTTACAAAAAAAAAATTTGCAAATCATGCAGAAATGTTTCAAAGATTACGCCAGAGCTTATAGACTGCCTCTTTTGATTCAGTATGAATTAATTTCCACTTTTCTTTTTCCATTTGTAACATATTTGAGCTGTGCCGTGCTGGAGGATGGCAGATGACACACACTGTAATCTAACGTGTCACAAAGCACTCAAGCAATAACACTGAATGCGCAACGACTTCCAGATGCTTTCCTGATATCAAAAGAGATAACGTTCATTTTGTTTGCATGAAAGGAAAAAAGAAGAAAAAAAACGTTTGCTGTTGATCATTCATTATATTTCCAAGCAGAACTACATCTGCATACAGTGGCAACTGTGCTCAAGTTGTTCTTATGTAACACAGCAATGATGCAGCACTGGTGGAATATTTGAAAGTTAAGATTCAAATTTGTATTTTTTTTTAAATACTTATTCAATCAATACTTATTTACCAATGTAAATAAATCCATGACCACCTTGTTCCAACATGCCTGAGTTACTGGCAGTAGCTCCACTCTGCAGAGGTCTGCTAAAAGAGCCACTCATTTGACCCAGCTGTGTTTAAAGGAGGGCACTCTTAAGGACTTGGGTGCTCCTGACTTAAAGTGTGTATTTGTTTAGCTAATCTACTCAAGATTATGTTAAAAATCCTAAATTCAAATCCAGATATTCCTTGTTCTTGTCAATTTCAGCTGAAGCAAGATAGATTGAGGTACCAATGCCTTTTAAGACTAGATGCCTATGAACAGTTTGATATTATTCAAATGTATTTTCAACTCCAAAATGCTCAGTGGGTAACCTCATCTCAGTGCTGACACCTAACCCAACCTGTGATCCTGAAGCTCACCTCTGCCCTACTCTTATCCTGAAACAGAAGAGGGTTTTTTTTGTTGTTGTTTATGTCAACCAGATGAAAACATTTGCTTCGCAAAATAAGTTTGTGCGTAACCCAAAACATGTTTTGGATTGCGGAGAGTTAAATATTGCGCGAAGATCCTGAGCACAGCTAAAGCAGTGTTGGGCTAAATAAGGAAAACAATGGAATTTTGAAAGAAAAAGGTCGAAAGACGGGCAATAATTACACCTATGCGGCTGATTTTCTTTTACTGGTTGAATTAACACAAAACAAGCAGATAGATCTCAGTGACATTTGTGAAGGACATGGTTTTCCTAAGCTATCTTTCAGGCTTATGAGCACTAGGATATGAGCCATCACTTGGATTTTTTCCACAGAATAACAGCCCTGTGTCGGAATGCCACACAGGGCTTTGTGTGACCCGGCATCCCTCTCTGTTCTTTAGATCAAGATTAGAACTTTGTGATGAATGTCTGATGTTGAAAGTCTACCAGGGTACCTCGGATAACAAAAGCTAAGAGAACAAAGCACATGTAAACAAGTTCGGTTTGAGGTAATCTGATTTTAATTCAGGGATTTCTCTTTAAATTCTACCTGTTGGATGTTTGTTTTAATCTGGGCCACAAGAGGCAGCTCGCTGTAAATTAATAGCGCCGCGTCCGGCTTTAGTTTATCTCAAAGTCGGTCAGGCGTGGCTGTCGTGGCAGCCCCTCTGATCCCAGCGGACCCCACCGTTACCTCTGTGTCCGCTCCGTTTAGCTTGAGAAACAGCATTCCTATAGGCTTGGTCAACGTGCAATTTGTGTCAAAGGTGTGTTTGTGTGCAAAACGGCTCTTGTGTATGAGAGCTGTCTCATTATAAGGGTGGGAACACACTTTTCCACATTAATGAGAATGTTTTCTCTGTTATCATTCATCACTGTGCCTGTGCTGGCAATTACAGAGGAGCAGTGTGCATAATGAGGACTGATTAATTAATTTAGGCCAAACAGGAGGGCTGGCTCTTTGCTAATTAGTGCGGAGCATGGCTTGACCAGGAGCCAGAAACAAGAGGTTACAGCTGATATTCCCACCTGTAGGATACACCTCAGTAAATGCTTCAAATATAGATTAACATTCCGATTGCACTGCGTGCGCCACTTTAAAGTGTTATGTATGTTTACTGACCAGGAACAGGGGCGTTTTAGTTTGGGTTGGTTGCATCCTCTAGTGGAGTTTCTGAGAATTACATGCTATCCCATAAGTCAGTGTATATTATACGGTATCTTTTTGTGCTTCAAATTTATATGAAGCTGCAAAAAAAAAAAAAAAAAAAAATCTAAATGCATAATCTCCATGTTAGGAAGATTAAGAAGCTTTCTCCTAAAAGCGTGACAATGAAAGCAATTCCTATTCTGTCCGAGTTTCTGGAGATTAGCTGTGGCTTTTCTAAAGTTGTCAGGTTGGTGAAGGAGACAAATGCCTAGAGGCCTGTGAAAAACAACTGTTCTCTCCTCATCCTGTCTGCTGAGCTGAGTCGGTGTGATTGGTATGCAGAGAGCTTCTCCCAAGTTCTTTCTCAAAACGGCACTCCAAAAGTTTGAAAAGGTCAAGACCGTGTTTTCAAGCTGAAATATTTCATCAGATACAGTGCCTTTCATGACTGCTCATTAATATGTTTTGTCACCTTGCAACCAGAAACTTCAGTCGCTACATTTGGCTTTTGTGCATTGGACCAACATTAAATAATAACATAATTATGACGTGGAAGACGACTTTTGAGTTTAAAGTCGGGCAGGACTTTGTTTTCTACCCTCTTTTACTGTACAACTTCGAAATAAAATCCAGTGGAACTAATTGCCTTCAGAAGTTGGCTCACTAGTTAAACTTTGTGCAAATAAATACAAGCTGTGCAAGAATCAGAGGTACATTGGAGAAAACTAGTCAACAAACCACGTCAACGTCACAAAAGATACACCAGACATGTATATAGATCATTTTGGAGAATGTTAAATACTAGTAAGGTTTATAACAACATCCAGGTGTGCTGTGGTGCTGCAGGGGTTAACCAACATATGGAGGCCTTAGTTCTTAGCCTGGCTGTTGCAGGTTCGATTCCCAGCCTGGCGACCTTTGCCGCATATCTTCCCCCTTCTCTTATTACCCGCTTTTCTGTCAATCCATTATGAAATAAAGGTCACTAGAGTCAATAAAACCTTAAAAAAATATCCTTCTTAAAGGACAGACTCATTTACAAGGAGTTTCTATGCTAGGAAACTAATGCTGCGCGACATCCTGAACACACCATCCCCATAGTGACACACGACAGCATCATGACTTGAGGATGTTTTTCTTCAGCGGGAGCAGAGATTCGCCTTCCAGCAGAACAAAACTCCCCCAAACAAAGTTTAGCCATCACTGCACTGATGATGCTCGGTGGTGCTCATGTTCATGTTTGAGAACAGCCGACTTCTCAAACATGAAAAGTTTGAGACTTAAATCTGAATAGAACCTAACTTTCTTGACATCCTAAAACACTTGTGACTGTAATTTCAGCCACAGGTTTTGATTCACGGAGGCTGAATAAAAACGAATGCCTCAGTTTTCAGATGTAAAACTGTTTTTTTGAAAACGTAACAAAATTGCGTTTTGCTATTTAGCATAAAGTCTCAATAAAACACAATAAAGTCTGTCGTCGTGGAAGGACACAATGTGCTCAAGGGGCATTGATATTTTTCCGAGGCACAGTGACGGCACACTAATCAAAATTGTTCTTTACATTTCAAGAAAGTGCTGTTCAATTTTGTGTGCATGTTATTTTGTTTCACTTTATTCCTACGGGTCACTCATTATTAAGTCGTTCTTGCCGCTGGCTGCTTCCAGGTCATAGACAGTGGCCCCACAGCATTCCAGTAGTCTTAAAAGAGCCACCTGTCAGAGGTCTGAAAAGGCACTTACACATTTGGATTCTTCTGTTCTGGCACCATGATCGTGGACGCACTCAAAGTGGTCTGTTAAGTTAATACAATCAGTCATTTAAACCTCCAATGGTGGCAAAATTCTAAATTACTCACAGTAAATGGAGGGACTTCTTTTAAAAAGAGATAAAATGCCGTGACCGAAGGTAATCACTCGGCGAGACTGCCAACTGGCAAACAAATGTCCTTCCCTCAACTGTATCCTGAAATCAAGGGGAGTTATATTTGGAGGGGAAACAATAAAATGCTGAGAACTGGGAAGCCTTGATGACATAATCAGCAGGTAGAGGAAAGCGAAATAATTCACTAAGAAATAAACCAACTTGTGTGTCTCACAGATGTCACCCGAGGTTTTATTCTGACTAAATAGGACGAGGCCATCTGGAAGGTCTGTTAACCTGCAGGCCATGAAAGCACCACTGATAGAGAAAAGAAAGGAGGGAGAAAAAAAAATCACCTGTGGCTGATATTCCAATAGGGGTTTGGATGGCTGACTGAAATCAGATGTTACACACACATTGAGCAAAAAGTAAGCTGTTGAAATTCGTACCTTATCCGGTTGAAAAAAAAAAATCGAAAGGAAGATTTGATTTGCCATTACAGTTCATTCGCTAATAGCAGAAAGACGCGTCCAGATAAGAGATTTCCGGAAGTCCTCTTACTGCAAAGGTATATATTTCCACTGAAATTGCAGCTGCAAGTCTCTGCTAGCCTTACATATCTTTTGCTGGCTCTAACATATTTTTCTTCAAGGATCACCCTGGTCTTATCTCAGTCCTCTCAATAACTCCCATCGGCTTCCATCTTCCTGCTGAAGGAAAGCATCCTAACATCATTATGTTGTCACCACCATGTTTCACCATGGGGCTGGTGTTTGGTGTAAAAGGCATTGTTATACCTTCATCAACATATTTCACTTCTACGGTTTGTTTTAATGGTGTAAAAAGACAAAAGCATACAATAACACTTTAGTATCACTGTATTGCACATTTGACTAGCCAAGTCAAAAGATTTTTACCACGAGTGCCACACCTCTCACACATCATGTGTTCCTGTGCAGCAACACAAATATCACCACAATAACCAAAAAAAATAACATCATTTAATCTCACTCTACAATGTGCTGTCTACATCAAGAACTACTCACTCGCCTCCGAATGCTGGATGCTCAAAACTAAACCTGTAACGTGACATTATCGTTCGCTTTTTAGCTCATTTCGCTAGTAATTACCTGAAAACCTGTGGGCACTCAAGCAGCAGTAAGATGAAATTCCCAGTCGCTTGATACTTGAGTGTGAAAAAAGAGAGATGTTGACATCACAGCGAAAGTAACACGGCAGAGTCGACGTTGTGAATTCCACCCTTGATCCCAATATTCATGCTCTCAAGCCGTTAAAAGCAACACAAAAGACAGGTCTTGATGTTACACCAAGTCTCCTTAATTTTTATTTCACATAGGTTAAAAAGTTACACGTTTACAGGTTGGGTATAACTATGTGATTTAATTGCACACAGATGGAATATATTTTGTAATTATTTGACGTCTAAAGCCAATTCCTTTGGATTTAATTTAAAGATGTCACAGTGAATAATTTCAAGTCACAATTATCCTCTACTTGTTGTTGGTCTGTCACACACAATGCAACTAAATACAGTACATTAAGGTTTTTGAAGAAAATTACGGCGTATGAAAACATCTGCAGTGCACTTTATCTATATAAGTTAGAAGAAGTACTTTATTGCACAAGTCGATATTGTCACTAGTTGTTTCTGGAACAAGAACTTTCTCCAAAAGTAAGTGGATTTACATTTTGCTTTTGTGGCTCTGTTAGGACTACTTTACATGTTTATGTGCCATTGATTCTTGCATCACAGCAAGTCTCAGATTTAACAGCACTGCACTTCATTTGTGACTCAGATGGGTTTTGGCAGCAGTCTGCTGGCTTTGTAGGCAATTCCTTGCAAATTTGTCCTCCACTGACAGACTGATGAAATGACTCAAGTGGTCAGCCAGCCGAGTGTTAGAGCTTTCCCACTGGTTGTCCCTCATTAAAAAAAAAAGAAAAAAAAAAAGGTTTTGGCACAGCTTCTCTTTTTTTTTTTTTTTACCACGGCGTCCGCGTTGCACGAGCCAACGTAATCTCTCGGCACAAGCAGACCCCGAGTGCGATGACGATGATGAAAAGAACTGGGTGTTCAAATGTGCAGAGCTGCTTCACAACAGATGACGCCAACAACCCTCGGTGGACACACACACACACACACACACACACACACACACGAAGTGAGTCTTTTGTGGAAAGAGAAGCCTCTGGAGCTTGTCAGGTCTGGTGTGTGAGACGCATGCAACTAATATTTCGTGCAAAATATTGCAATGCTTTCACATGTCCTTGTGCGTTGAAAATCAAACTGACATCTTATGGTTGTACTGAAGAAAAGGTGACTGGTCAGAGCTAAAAGACATTTTAATAAAAATGGTAGAAATCTCACTTTCTCTGCTCAAAGCAATCTAGGTCTGATAAATAAGATGCTCATCAGCATGTGGTCACTCTTGAAGACAAGCCAAGTCTCCCTTATTGATTTAATTCTGGTCTGTGTTAATAAAGTCAAAGCAGACACAGTTTCTCAATATATTCTTGTACTTTAGCGGCAGCCTGGTGTTAGATGGTACATATGTGATGTGTATCCCCAAAGGTCTCTTCCCCTCTCAATCTGCAACCCATTTTGAAAAGATGCCATTTGGTGGTATAATTTTAATAGATTAATCCTTACTTAAGGGAAACCTGTTTGAGCAAAAGATTTGAGACTTCCAATGATTCCAAACATGCATCCAGAACTGCAATAGAATGGGTTTTGTCGAAGCATATTCCTGAGTTGAAATAGCCAACTCAAAGTGCAAACTTAAAAACTACTGAGAAATGTGAATTTTGATTTCATATATACTTTCATCCAATCTGGCAGATATTGTGTTTTTTGTTGTTGTTGTTGTTTTTTTGTTTTTTTTTCTGTTTTTGTGTGTGTGTGTGCGTGTGCGTGTGTGTGTGTTTGTTTTTTTTTGCAGAGAAGACCTGGCAAAACAATTCGGTTTGTACTTAAATGTCCACAACTTGCAGCACTCGATTGTGTAATTACAGTAGAAGGAGCACAGATACATTTTTGAGGCTCAGTTGCAGATAATGTTTCTGAAATGTTTATCATTTTCTTTCCATGGTGATAAACTACTTCACCACATAAGAACCAAATAAAATAAACTGAAATTTGTGGCTTGACCTTGACAAAAAGTAAAAATGTCCAAAAGTTACGAATACTTTACAATCTAGATAAGATTTCAATATTTGGATTGACAGTCATTGTATTTTCATCATGTCTTTCTGTCCCATTTTAACTTTCCAATGTTGATTCTCATCCGTTGTTGACATTTCCCCACATTTACATTGAATGTTCATTTGTTTCTTTAATTTGTCCCTCACCTTGGACGCCTCCAATGTAGTCATATGCCCCTCCTGTAGATCCACAGCATTATGTATTGAAGCAATTGAGGCTAGCAGGTTGTAAATTATTTAGTGTTTACTCTGCACCGTTCTGTTCCAATACAAACAGAATTACAAATCTCAAAGTATTGCTGACATCACCCTACATCTCCGGTTTCTCCTTTCACCGGCTAATAAACACGTCACGAACTTAACGCTCCTTCGCTACCACGGAGTTGTAAATTCTTTTTATGTGTGCCTTCATGGGTGTGGCTTTTTTTGTTTGTTCGTTTTTTTTCAGTCTCAATCTGGGTAAAAACGACCAACTTACATTCTACGACGGTGACGACCTGACGGGCAACATTCTGGGCCAGTACAGCGGCGCGCGGCCGCACTTCAAACTCTACACGTCCATGGCTGACGTCACTATTCAGTTCCAGTCCGATCCTGCCACTAACATCTACGGCTACAACAACGGCTTTGTAGTTCACTTCTTTGGTAAGCTGGGCGTAGCACATGTGCACTTTGAAGTTTTTCACGTTTTGTCAGATCCATCCACGTATTTGAATGTGGATTATCATAACTTCATGTGTGTTTAAAACCTGGAAAGTGAGGTGTACATCTATATTTAATGCCCTTGAGTCAATATAATGTTCACCCAACTTTCATTTTAGCCAAAGGTGCAATTCTTTTGCGGTATATGTCTTTAACAACTTTCATCATTGCCCTTTTTTTTTTTTTTTAATTTTATTTTGCAAAATAGCTTCGATGAACGTTATGTACCCCCCAATATTCCCACAGCATGTCGAAAAAGGTCAAGGGGTACGAATACTTCTCCAAGACTTTGAAATATTTTTCTAAAGGAACTGGTGCTTGTAGAATGTTCAAATAAAATCAATAACTTAAAATTAAACCATCTTGGGCAAACCTCTCCCCCCCTACACCTCACACAAAGAACATGTGTGGAATATATTTTTGAAGCCGAGCGATGGAATGTAACCGTTGCCTCTATCCTTCCATCTCCTGCTGTGCTGCTGTCAGTCTTTTTTTTTTTCTTACCTCAGATGCACAAAATTAAGCAACACCAAACAAAGAAGCACAATAATAGCACAGACATCAATATCAACCGCTTTCACCCAATGTTTTTATGCTGCTGGCCATCTATGAAGAGACTGACGGCTGCCAGATTACATGCTGTGTTCCTTCCAGCACATCGCAGTCTTCTATTTAGAGTTTCCTCTCCAACAGTGGCTTTCTAGACCACAGCAAAACACACACAATTGTGCCGTCATCCTCCTTCCCCACCGAGGCTGTTACATATTAATGCTTCACTCTCCTTAAGGCTGTTTAATGCTATTCTGGTTTGTATTTTATTATATAAAAAAATGCTTCGGTTTTGTCTAGTACAATTTCTTTTTCTCATTTTTGACCCACTGCTCAATTGTTCACAGAGGTGCCAAGGAATGACACTTGTCCTGAACTGCCGGAGATCCCCAACGGCTGGAAGAGCACATCCCACCCCGATCTCATCCATGGCACAGTGGTCACCTACCAGTGCTACCCGGGATATGCGTTGGTAGGCTCCGAGATCCTCATGTGCCAGTGGGATCTTACTTGGAGCGGCGACGTGCCGAAGTGTGATGAAGGTGAGATGGGGCCGATGGATGTCTTCTTAGTTTATTCATATGGTACATAATTGATGTACTCTGAGGATGTCTGCAATTCCGTTTGCAAAACGTTGTGCAAAAGTCATTCACGCTCTTGAGCTCCTCCACTTTTTTTTTTTTTCCCCGTACACTTCTGCATATATTGTGCTATTTGAACCATTCGACTTTTACCATATTATGCTCATTCAGGACGGTTTATGAAATGTTCAGCTTTTTGTGATCATCTTGGGCCCTGTTGAAATGAATGGACCATCCCATAACTGCTGAGAAGTTGTGCTGAAAACTATGCGTTCTTCCACAACTGACTATTTCCACATAACTTCACATATGAACACCATTCAAACTTTAAAATGTAGTCATATCTTTCAACTACTTGAGCTACTTCTGTTTATTTCAGCTTCTTCTGTCGTTTACAGATTTTATAAAATCTATCGTCAAGTTTTTGTTTGCGTTATTCTCAGTCTTCAGACAAAAAAAAAGAACCCTAATTCCAAACCTCCCAACACATTGGTCACTATTCCACCAACTTTTTTAGCCAGTTCTTTAGAGAAAGTGTGATATATAATTTTGGTTATTGTTTTGGGGAATTTGTGACTGCTCTAAACTCGTCAGCTCTTATACCTACAGCCTGTAAACAAGTTCTCATTCCCTCCTTGTTGTGGCACTCACCAGTCCTGACGTGCCGAGACCCAGGAAACGTGGAGCACAGTCGTAAAGTGATCACTGGCCCCCGCTTCAACGTCGGCTCCACCGTGCAGTTCATCTGTAACAAAGGCTACGTTCTGTCTGGCTCCAGTCTCCTCACCTGCAACAACCGGGACTCGGCGGTACCCAAGTGGAGCGACAGACTGCCCAAGTGTGTCCGTAAGTAACTCGCACCTATTTTTTGTTACATTTCCAAAAGTCGAGAGCCCCACAATTACTTCACGTCGTCAATCTTTCAAAGACTGACGTTGCGAATGTTTTTTTTTTTTGTTTTTTTTTCTTCCCCTCCAATCTCCAGCTGAGAAGTACGAGCCTTGCAGAAACCCCGGTGCAGCTTCCAGCAGCATCCAGAGCTCTGAAAAGGCCTTTTATCAAGCGGGCGAGACTCTCACGTTCTCCTGCACTGCAGGCTACGAGCTGCGGGGTGGTGCCACCGTCTATTGTGTCCCCGGCCACCCGTCGCAGTGGAACAGCACTCCTCCTGTCTGCAGAGGTAAAGCGTCGTCATTTTGCCAAACGTTCCCCCTTTTTTTTTTTTTTTTTTTACATTTTGTCTCAACATTTAGAATTGCACCGCGGTCTCACATTGATTCTGACACTGTACTGTTTCTACACCTAAAGTGTTGTATGTAGGTGTGCACTGTGATTTTTGTACAGCTTCTTGACAAAGAAGATTTTGTGTCTTTGTAGCGTCTTCAGCGCAGTATGTGAATCAACGAAGGCTTGATGGTGAGCCATGTTACAAAGAGTCTGAAACCCAGTTAATATCGATGTTTCTTTGTTGCGAAAATTGCACAAAATATTGACTGTTTTTCTTTTTTTCTTTTTTTAGTTGTTAGTATGGATTACAGCATGGAGGGGACCAATATTACCCTTGCAGTTTTTATTCCAACTGCAATCGTCTTGGTGATTGTTTTGGGGATTTATGTCTACTTTGCGAAGTGAGTAATATCTTTAAACTTCATACCCTGTATTTGCAGTCAAAGGAGTCTTTGCAGAATGTTCTCTGTTTTGTTTTTTTTCCACTCTTTGCTCAGACTTCAAGGGAAATCTGTCAGAATGCCGACGTCCTCTCCACCGTACGACAACATGACGGAAGAGTCGGCTTTCGACAACCCTATTTATGAAAGTGGAGTAAGTACGGATGTCGTGAGCATGCAGGACGTCGATTCGCAGAACACCAGTGTGCTGTCCTGATCCTCCTCCATCCCAACGTCATCTCATTTCACGCCAGCAGAGGGCACCTTCATCCTCCATCACCATCAGTATCGTCAGTGGGAGCAAATGCCGAACATTGTGATATAATTTGCCTGTTGGGATGTTCCATACTTCATTTCTGTTTAGTGGCGTTTTTTTTTTTTCTTTCTGTTCCCTGTTACATAGGCAGATGTATTGTAACACAGCATATACACTGTCATGCAAAGGTGGTAATAATGACATAATGATACTTAATTTTATTTGAAATGCCCTTTACATGTCAAATTTAAGCCTTAAAGGGCAAGTATTCATGCCCTTTCAGCTATTTCTCATACATATTAGCAAATTACAATGACAGACCTTCATTAAAATTTCTGTTATTTTACATGATAGACCAACACAAACTAGGGCACACAAAATCTTTCATGGTTTGCCAAATTTGTTTGCACCTACATCCAGCCCTCTTACTCCAAAATCACCAAGCAACCAGCTTTCAGGATTTGGTTTATTAAAAGACGAGTCAAAAGTATTGTATTATGCTGAGATGTAAAGGAGATTTTAGATTTTTATTATTATTATTTTATTTTTCTTACTATTACAAATGCAAATTCAATCCTTGTTTCTGCGGTGTGCGTTTGTATGCAGCCCCTTCTTCTCTGATACCAATTGCAGTCGAGTACCTATATGCATTCAGACGTTATTTTATCAGGAAAAATGAAATTGGTTGCACTGGATTTTTTTTTTCTGTTGGTGCTAGAGTAAGAGGGGCAACATATACATGCACATTAGTTTGTCTTAGTACAAAAAAGCATGAATTATTTCCTTTAACTTCACGATCATCCACTGATTTGTGTTCACACGCATTGCAATGCAGTTTGTGGTTGTAACATGATAAATCTCTCCAAGTTCAAGTGGCATGTATACTTCTACGACTTCTGTTTCAATGCAAGGCTAACCGGCACATGGGTATTGCTGATGTTTGTGTTAGCAGTTTTAAGCTGTCCCCCATTGCTCTTCTTTTCTCTGCTCCTGCAGCATTGGCAGACCCGTTGTAGATACTAAACCCTGTCAGTATTTCCACTTTGGCTTTGCTGCACAACAACTACAAGGTGAGATTTCCCTTCAACAACTAAAGCCGCAGCATGTTTTACTGTCCAGTGATCCTGCTGCCACATGTTTTTAGCTTTATCTAATAATATTTCCACATATGTTGATCTTGTTGCAGTTTTTATTATTTATTACTTTTTGTTCTTGTTGTTATTTATTACTTATTGCTAATTAAACTGCTGTAAACTATCATAGTAGAAGGTTTTCGTAAGAACTGTGACTATATCCATTTCCTTATGTTGTTGTAAATTCTACAAATACAGCCACATGGCTTTCTAGGAGTTTGGCTGACGTATAAAACAACAGACCTGTAACAGGTATTAGAAGTGTAGTTCAGTCAGGGTCTCTGAAATCGAACATTTAAAAATACTTTTACTAGGACCTCTAACAAAATCAGGAAATGAGACGGGAGCATCCCTTGTTATCTAGTAAATACCAATTATGCATAAATTGTCATTATAGTTGTTTTTTTTACTTAAATATAGTTTCCTTTCCTGTTCTTTTTCTTTGATGTTAATCAATCAGTAAATGTGAAAGTGAAAAATGTTTTAATGTTTAGGGAAACTTCAAAGGCAGTCTTTGAAATCGGGTAATATGACTCACCACCAAAAACAGAAGAAGAAATATACATAAATTATGCTTACTGCTTCCAGAACAAGTTTTTTTTAAAAGCCCCGCTTGCATGTTCGGTCAAAGGGGAGAGAGTGAGTGTCGCATGTGTTATGAGTATTGCATACACGTAGCTAGTTGAATTTCGATTTCTGGTTTTCAATATGTAGTGACCAAAGAATGTTTTTAATGTTTTTAGTTTAGGGAATCTCTAGTGCATTTGAGCGTGTCCAGTTCAATATCTGAAATAAAAACATATATGGAGCTAAAAGCTAAATATGGCTGCTCTACACTGTAGAATACAGCTTTTGGAAATAAAAACCAACATTTATCCTAAATGTGAAAACCCAGAAACTGCTCCCTTCCAAAGAGTCCGTTACAATCAATAGTTATAATCAACAACTCGTTTCTGAATTATTTATTGGGGCTTTTGTGTTGACATTATAAGGATAAAATAAACCACAACAAGCGACCAGAACACTTAAGAATGATTAAAAACACAAACTCTGCTCAGTATTTAAGTCATTACCTGTCAACAGTAGCTTGATTTGTTAAAAATATTCACCTAATCAGCATCTGTGTGTCAGTCAAACCATAAAACTGTGCTAAGAATGTCTTAATTAAACATATTAAGCTTGAACTGTAACTTTCGTGAAATTTTTAATCAAGTCATCTGTCTGGTTTTTACAGGACAAAATGAGAAACTTTTTTAGAGGTGTCCACTTAAAGCAGGAACTGCTCAAGCTTTGGCTTTTGGGACCCTCTCTGCACTGCTCATGGTTACATTTTTGCCCACATTTTGATTTGAATCAATATCACCCTCTGCTATGTTTGTATCAATGTAAATAAGTCTCTCTCTCTCTCTCCTGCACAGTCGAATCTGTGATCCTGTTTAACGCCATGGTGATATTTTTATAAAGTAAGTCGTCGATGACCATTGGTGATTGTATGTTTTTAAGTACTTTTCGATGGCCTCAGCGAGTTACATTTAAAGAGGAGGGAAATGGTTTGATTTTTGTTTTGTTTTTGGGTTCTTTTTTTTTTTTTTTTTTTTTCCATCCCTGACATTCCCCAGTTTTTTTAAATTTTATCATTACTTTTTTTTTTTTTTTTT
>NW_015112938.1:162151-163516 GCF_001443285.1 Poecilia latipinna | reverse complement strand
CGATGGGCCCAGGGGTTTTAATTTAAAAAGGGGGGAAAAGTTTTTTTTTTTTTTTTTTTTTTGGGGTTTTTTTTTTTTTTTTTTTTTTTTACGATCCCTGACATTCCACAGTTTTTGTAAATTTTATCATGACTTTATTTTTATCTTCTTCTTTTTTCTCTGTGTGTGTGTGTGTGTGTGTGTGTGTATGGGACTGCTATTTGTAAATAAACTGCCTGTCCAATACGAGTGCCTCACGACTGACTATAACCTGAGAGATCACACACGAAAACATTTGTATGACTTGAATCTAGATTTAACTATTATTTGATATTGTTTCGGCTTAACGTAGCACTCCACCTTACCTTCATATAATCTCTCGTCAAAGTATTTACGGAAGGATTTTCCACCAGCTGACGTGTGGTTTCCAGCAACATATAGCCTCAGATACGGTTTTTTTTGTTGTTGTTTTTTTTCATCCATCATGAATGCCAGTGTTCTTACTGTACGCCACATCTTAAAATCTGCCTCAAAGAATCAGTAGCATCAACTGGTTGCAGCTCCTGGCTGTGTGAACCCCCTCGTTTTAAAACGCAGAAACACAAGAATTCAATGATGTTACAAAAATGATTTGCATAGCGCAGTCTGTAAAATAACAAAATATATATATATAAATATATATATATATATTTATATATATGACGAGTGGCGATGAAGCTGTTTTGCATCTGCTTGTGTTGAATTTGATGATGGACGTATTTATCTCATCTGTGCGTTTGCTTTTCGCTGTAAAAGGTGTTTTCTTTCAGCCTCACAGCCGCCTCAGCCACACCCAGGAAACCACATCACCTTAAGTGTATATATGACTCCCTGAATAATAATAAAATTAACAATTGTTTTAATCTGTCATCGACTCCTTGAGTGAATTTATTTTTGTCTATGAGTGCTCCACGAGTTAGACTAAAACTGTTGTGAAAACATACTTTTGTTTTATTATCATGAGGATCAAGGCTAATATTGGGAGAATTAAGTGTTCTCAAATAGACTGGGTTTAGTCTGACAGTATTGTTTTGTGTTTTTGCTGGAAGAATTTCGCAGTGCGAGTCTGAAGAATTACAGGTTGGACTGTAGTGACAAGTTTTAAACACTAGATGGTAGCAGAGTAACGGGTAAGGCGTAAAGTTGAATGACGTTCAGATTTCACATCTCCGTACTAAGCAGCACATCTGGTAAAGTTCGCTTTTATTATAATTAGACACTTTCAAAAGTTTAGAAATGTCCATTGGAATTTTGTAAGTCAAATTGGATCTATTTTATACAATTACAAACTCAAATTTTATATTACAGACCAACACAAACTACTGCACAGAGGGTGAGAGGGGAATT
>NW_015112938.1:118770-156270 GCF_001443285.1 Poecilia latipinna | reverse complement strand
CTTTCACTCTGATGCAGAGGGACATATAGAGCAGCTTGAGCCATTAAAATGCAAATTATTTTCAATACATTTGTGTGGAGGTAGTGGGGAGGGGGGTGCACAACTGGGAGTCCACCCATGTATTAACTCGTTTTCTGTAAATTATGTGTTTATCAATGGCAGAGCAGCCCAAGACATTCACTCTCATAGACCTGAAGTTTGCTCACAAGCATATTCTTGAACTTTTGCATTTGTACAAATCGTATTGTTAAATGGTTGGGCGTTCCTTTGTGCAAAAGTTGATCTTCTCGGATTCCTCTTCCACAGTCTTGACCCCTTTGTGTGGACTCCATTGTTTTCTCAAACTGCAGTTTTCAGGAACGCCGATAGATGGCAGCACACTACCAAAGCAGATCTCCGAGAAAGGGGGACGCGCTTGGCATCAAGTGCGTTACGAGGACCATCTCCCAGCACTTGCTGCTCCCACCGTGCACAAGTGGCAGGCTGCGGATGGTTCACAATTAAAGTAAAATGTGCTGCTCACAATCCAGCAGAGACCAGGATGAGGCAATTAAGCGGCTAATACGGCAGACCGTCAGACCTCCTCCTCCGTGTCGGCTGCTCCGGGGCACGCCGTGCTCACCGCAGGGTTGACGGGTAAATGTAGTTTAATGTAATGACCCGTTCAAAGGGTCTGGTGTGCAGTGTTCGATGAACACGGGGGTAAAGTCAGGACCGTCGTTATGCTTTGCTCTGTGAAATACGAGTGCACAGACAGTTTAAATGGAAAAAATATATATATATGAGCAGACGTTTTAAATAAAAGACATCATTTTAAGTGCACTTGCCTTATAAAAACTAGAAAAAATAATCACTTTCTTCCCATTGTTTTGGTAACATAAGATGCTTAAACAGATTTTTTTTAATTATTTTATTTTATTTTAAATTTTGAAAAAAAAAATCATTGATTTATTTTTCAATTACTCTAATCGCTCAGCTTTTCAGACTGAAGGACGAGAAATAGGAACTTTATGGTGTGGAACCTTACTGAGGCTCTATCAATTGCAGAAGAAGCAAAAGCTGATTCCAACTGCCCCACTTCTTTTTATGTCATCCTCACTTGTTAAACAGATGTTACGAGAAAACCTGTTCACTTGCAGTCAAAACTGTTTGGAAGGGTTCATTATTTTTGGTCCACCTTTATAAAAAATTTAATTTCATCTGAAGATAAACAGCCCCACAACATGATGCTGCCACCGCCGTATTTTACTGTTAGGTTAAGGTTAGACACATTCATGCAAACATTTTCCCATGAAAGCTAAACTCTTGGCATGTGTTGTGATCCTTTAGCATAAGTAAAAAGTCAGAGCCTCCTCAGAGAGAAATGTTCATAAATAATAAAAATGTCAGATGTCACATTTGGACTTAGCCTGATTTGTTTGGAAATAAATACTTGAAAACTGAATGTTACTGATGCAACGTAGCTGAGTTCAAAAGACAAAGAGTGAGCTCAAGAACTTCGGAAGATTCATACGTACGAATGCTTCACTCGAGTTTTTGAATTTCCAAAAGGCAGCAGCTAAATGACACACTTTGAAGACATGTCACACTTCTTCCTTTTTAACATATAGATAATGTGAATCTTTTCGGGGCTGCTTCTGTGTGTGTGTGTGTGCGTGTGTGTGTGTGTGTGTGTGTGTGTGTGTGTGTGTGTGTGTGTGTGTGTGTGTGTGTGTGTGTGTGTGTGTGTGTGTGTGTGTGGCTTGTGTGTCTCCTTCCACTCTGCATGCAACGTGTCTCGGTCCGCATGTGTGCCGAGGCAGAGAAATCAAATCGGTGTCTTATCTGAGCTCGAGCAAGATAGGCGATGTTTTCCTTTCAGGATGCCGGGCAGGTTTGAGATTGAGGGGTCTGAACAGAGAGGGGACAAAAGCACGCGAGCCAGAGGGCGGAGGGTGGTGGATGAGCCGGTGAGATGATAATGCAGCATGACACCTTTGAAATGAATCTCTGGTTACCATGGCAAAGAAGCAGGATGGGACAGCCTCTCAGGAGCCTCGAATAAAGCCAGTTGTAAATGATGTTTGATTAGTATTTTGATCATGTTCCTGCAGCAAAAACATTTTGTCAGATGTTTGGGCACCGGCATGTCTGCAGTCGCTCTGTCCTCACCAGAGGAATTATAATGACCCTCTAAGAATATTTAACTTTCAGACATTTCGGTGGGAAGCGAGGGGAACTTAGTGACGCCCTCAAACAATCTTTATGTGGATATGCTTAACTACATCTCGACAACATCAACTAATGTTATATTAAAGCTAAAAAAAAAAAACATAAAGCTGGAAGGTAGCTCTTGTATGAAAACATTACAATTTTCCATGAATTTATACAGATTCTTTCACTATATCTGTATAGATTTTTTTCTAATACATTGTCAGCATGCAGAGTGTCGCATCGCTCATTCATTCCATATGTAAATATGTACCTGACAGCCCTGTTTGTAGAAAGCTTAAGAGATGGGAGGCTTTTGTTTGCCACATTGCAGATTTGGGGGCATGGAGGATGTGCAGCGCCTGGCGTCTTTACCTGTGCATGTTAAATAATCTACAGCTTATTTTACAATCAGTAGTGACATTTAATGCAATCATTGTCCAATGGAAGATTATACATTTTAATTGTAGAAACAGTAACATTTTATTTGTTGAATGTAAAGTTGAATATCTATCAAAAATGCATGAAAATAAGAGGCAGTTTTGGAACAGCGGTTTTAATTTATTATAGGAAAAAAAAAAGTGTCCAAACCAAATAGGCTCCACATGTTCTTTGGAAATATAAGTTCTCACTGACACACAAGTCTGATGACTTTCTGACCACAACTAAAGAAATAAAAAAATCAAGTGTTACTGGAAAAAAAAGTTAGTAAAGTCTATCAATCTGGAGAGGGTTAGGAAGCCTTCTCTAAGTCTCTACAGCAATGAGAGGATTCATCCCAAAATAGAGAAACGATGGAAAGGGGATGAATCCTCACAGGAGTGGCAAGCTGACCAAACATCTGAAGCACCCAGACCTCACTGGCCTCCACCAGTGGGAGAAAAACAAATTGTTGGCCAAGAGGAATACAAAACCCAACCTGAAACATGGCAGAAAAAATAAATAAAAAAAAACAGCTAGGGGAAAATATTTAGTGGACCAGATGATAGTCAGATTTTTTTTTCTTTTTTTTTTTTTTTGGACATTGTATATGCAATTACATTTGGAGTAAAACTAAAACAGCATTTAGGGAAAACTAAAAAGAAGAAGAAATAAGTAAAAACAAAACAAAACAAAATTGCTGGTGGTGTGATCATCTGGGACTGCTTTGGATTATTCTCCAGAAATGATGAAGCCATCTTTTTCTGTTCTTTAGCATAAAGTCTTAAAGGAGAATGCCTAACCTTGAGATCAGTCATACTTCGATCATGAGGCAGGACCAGTAAATTCACCTCTAAATGTTTCAGTAGAATCAAAGTAAATGTTTTGGAGTGACTTGGTCAAAGTCTGCACCTTCATCTGATTGAAACATTCGTACCTGTTGAAAACTTTTTCACGTAGATCCAGTTTGGTTATGTTTTTTTTTTCCTTCAATCAGTTAAATCATCATTAGAAAACACTATTTTGTGTCTACTCTTTGTTTGGTGATCTGAAAGAATGAAGTATGAGAAAGAAACAAAAACAAAACACAAGGCATCTGTAAGAGGGAATATATATATATATATATTTTCCGCCTCTACTTTATTAATGCTCTATGACCAGAACAGCTATACTGAGGCTCTCACTGCTGTCTTTGCACCTCTCTGATTTCTTCTATCAGCCATGCCAGCGATGGACTGCTTACCAAACTGGAACTAATTTTATCTGACTGCTATCTGTCTCCATCAATTACACACTCGGCGCCTTCGTGCCCTCCTGCAACCAAACAGTGAAACACATCCAACAATGCATCCACAGCAGACACTTAATGACTGTATCTGAATAAGCAGTTCGGTGCAGAGTCGGCTCCATGAGCCAATCCTGATTTAATTCATTGACTTAGCCTGCTTATTCCTATTTAAGAGAGTTAATGGGGTTGTGCTGGGAGAGGAGAGGTGGCCACGTCTGATTCCCTGGATGTTGGTGAGGAGCAGATCTTAATGCTAATGCTGAACGGCAAATTACTTACTTACTCTAGTCCATGAGTGACTGATGGAGGGGGGGGAGAAGCACAATAAGCAGAGGTCAGGGTAACCTGGATAATCAGTGAATGTAGTTTTCAAAACATGCCAAGTGATTATTAATATTAAATAATTGCAGCGTACGATCTGAAGTTGACGTTACATATTAAAAAAGGCTTCGTTTGTGCTATTTATGGCTCAAAACCGCTTAATCTTTCTGAAAAATCGCCTTTTACTACATCAGCATGACAGAACTGCAAACCTACCAAGACTTGTCAGTCCTGGTAAAACAAGAACTCCGATGAGATGAGCGTAACTCAAAGAGACGCTCAAAAAGCCTGGAGGAACTACAGAGATTCACCGATCAGGTTGGACGCAATTGTTGACGAGGTAACTAAGAGTGACAAGTGGCGGTGGAGGAGGTATCATGCTATGGGTATTTGCTTATTTTCAACATGGAGAGCAAAGACAGTCAGAGCAGACAGCAAGGTGATTTGAGCTACATAGTGGGGCTACTTGGTTCCTGGAAGGAAATATGTTAGCGGTTATAAAAAGTTGAAAATCACGTCGGAGGTTCCTCAACCGAAGAGACGACTCTAAACACGCAGCTAGAGCTGCAGTGGAATAGCTCAGATCAACGGATATTCATGGGTTAGTCAAAGTCCAGACCTAAATCCAAGAGAGAGTCTGTGATAAGATTGAAAGCTGATGTTCACAGACAACTTTTATCCAATGTGACCATGTTGACAACCTGTTTTGCAAAGATTGTGGATTAATATGAGTCACTATGTGCAAAGATAGAGTCAAAATCCAAAATCTCTAATCGCAGATAAGGATAATTCTGTAAAATATAGACTCGAGTGTGTGGACATCACAGTTTTTCAGATTTTTATTCACAACACTGCTGCAACTACTGCTGTCACGTAAATCCCACCATATTTGCGAATATATAATTAAAATACGCAAAAAGATTTAGGGGAAGAAAAAACACAGAACCGGCTGAGGTTCTTCATCGCCTTCTCCTCTCACTAATTCAACGTCTGGCCCATGTTGCATGTCCAGGAGATGTCTGACAGAGACAGATTGCCCAGCCTGAGCTTAAAGGTGACTGCCTCGGTCTGTGTTCCCCCAAAGCGCTGCATCATTGGAATCCATCATGGGCCGTACGGGTGCCTGCCTCCGCGAAAAACAGATCGCACGGGAAAGACAACAGGAGACGGGCGACACGAGAGAGGATGGAGAACTACATCTGATCAGAAGAAGAAGAAGAAGAAAAAAAAGTAGACATGGCTGGAAGGTGTGGTGGTGAAAAGCTGCAAGGGGAGCCGGAGGGATTCAGAGGGGTCCTGAAAAGCTGAGGCTCGGGTGAGGGCGGGGAGGGGCTTTGTGGGCCCTCATGAGGGCATTTATCATTATTGGCTTATACCTCCATCCCTTGCTCAACCTGACATCCTTTCTGCAGTTGACATAAATCATGATTTCAACATAATGGATCCTTCTTCTGGTACGGAAGGGAAGAACGCGTGGCCAGTATCGATTTTAGTCTCTTCTTCTGCCTGTGTAGAAATTCAGAGCGGTGATGCAGAATCAGTTTCAGCCATTGCTGGTCATGCAAAGTAAAGTTTGTCTTCATGAGGCTTAATTACAACGTGACACCCACTGAGAGGTGCAAACCACGTTGTCTTTGCAGCGGACACTCACATACATGTGCTGTGTGTTCAAACGTGCAGCGTTTTCATCCGGTGGAAACCAGTTTGGGCGACGAAACCCTAAACGTCGCAAAGCGTGGCAGGAGGAAGGCAGAAGACAGCAGGTGACGGCGAGGCCAAGACGGAGGAAAATGGAGGATCGCTTTAATTTGACTGAGTGGAGTGCATAATTAAAACATTAATAACTTCGGCGTTGGTTTGAAGTTCAGCTTCATTTGTCAAGAGCTCTATTTTCAAACTGTTGGCACGAACGATAAGATCGCTGTTCACTTGGCCTGTCGCGATGTCAGCTAAAAAGAAAAAAAAAAAAAGAAAAAGAGGGAAAACGCAAAACGAATTTGTGTTTTCAGAGTCCGAGGATTGCAAAACGAGCCCCGTTAAAATCATATTTGTCAGCTGTAACGGAAAGGCGATCAACACCTTATTCATCAAATGCCGTTAATATTTAATCTTGGGTCTTTTTTATAATTAAACATTAAACTTTAATTCCTTCTTTAATATGTTAACCAGGAGGTAGTAAAAGAACATGTAAGTGTCTTGATTAATCACTAAGCAGGAAATACACTTTCATATCATGCTGTCATTAATCATTTCATTTTTCGTTGTGCTCCGATATTTATCAGTGAGAAGAAGTGGAGGGGGGCGGGGGGGATTTTTTTCCAGTTAAAAAGAAAATTGATTCTGTTTTAACAAAAATGTTTCAATAAAAACCTATATGTTGGTCTCAGAATGTCAGAGCAGAACCATAGGCTGCATAGCTGCATAGCTGCTGCTGCAGCAGCAGTATTTCATGTGGGACATATTTTTAATAAAGGTCTCATAATTGCAGGCAGAATTTAACTGCTTGATTTACAGATGCACATTTAACTTCAATGCCATATTTCATGCTGCTTAAATGGCATTTTTAAGCCATCTGTAACACAGCTCTGTGAGTGTGTGTTGGGTCTTGGCCAAATAGGCAAAAAGTCAGACTGAATCGTTTAGGATCACGCATATTAATTAACTCAGATTACTGATTTTCTCGTTTATTTGAATGAATGAATGAATCTAGTTTAAGAGCTGTTGTTAGATAAATCCTGAAAGTTTACTGATTTATTTATTTACTTATTATTTAAGGCGTCAGGGTTAGGGTTAGATACTTTATGACAGGGACTTATGTTCAGTTGTCCAGAGCGACAAGAGAAAAACGCACCTGTCAGCTGCTCCTTGAACACGTTTTCTGTTGCTTTTGTGAAATAAAAGTCGGTTTTGCTGCGTGTTGAGTTGGTGTCACCTGTTTGCTGCTGAGAATGAGAGGATTAAGGAATGAGCTTTGTGCAGAACTGCACTTACAATTTCATCCCATACCCGAATTTTAGATGATTTAGTGCATTTTGATTGGTTGGGAGGGCTTCACTATTAGGGTCATTCATGTAAGACCCACCAATGTTGGGTTGTGTACTACCTAGATACACGTGAGCCTATATGTTTACATTTTGACCCTGTGGATTTAAAAAAAAATGACCAAAACTGTTTGCAAACTGTTTTTCTTGGCTATTTCTCATTAGCCATGAAAAGCATTAACATGCATTAGTGGTTATTATTGCGTTGACCTGAGTTCTGAATTATCAACATGTTTCAATAATTTTAGACGTTAGACCATCTCCACATCACTGCCAGTTATTTTGACTATATTTGCATTTTATATTGTGTTTGTTGGTTGTTGTTTTTTTTGTTTTTTTTAAAGTACACAACTGACCTACTCACCCTCAACAGAAATAAATGATAAAACAGTGAGAGTTTATAGAAAAGGATCTGCTTTTATTGTAAATTATTATATGTTAAGGTGGGATTTTTTTTTAATTATTATTATTTTCAGCAGTGAGGAAGTTCTGCTGACTGGATGAAAAGCCAGTAAAGAGGTGGGGGTCAAGAAGATTAGGCAGACTAACTTCATGACAGGCTTAGTTGATGATGCCCAAGCTTAACTACATACGGGGGGGATTAATTATGAGACTCACACATATAGAGCCTAAATAAATGATTGCAGGGTTAATTGCAGTGTTCTAAGATTTGGGTAATGGACTGAGTTGCTTTAATGATAAAGCATGAGCTCTTCGTGGAGTTCACTCCAAGTGCTTTTTTTTGTTTTGTTTTGTTTTGTTTCAAATTGATACGCTACTCCTGATTTTACTCCTCATTCCAAGATAACCAAACCAGAGAGAAATGCTCTCCTTTGTTTCATAATTAGCATAGTTATTAGATGTCTTGCTATGAATATCATTATGAGAGACAAGTGTAACCAACGCTTTGGGCCAACGCTGCTGAGGAACATCACTGCTACGGGGAGTCCATCATCAAGACTGTCAGTACTGCAGTGGTACTATGACGAGCAAAGGGAAAGCTAAGTCCTGAGTTTAAGCCCAGAAGGTGTTTATTTTTATGGTACTGCTATTTTAGTATAAGACAAAAAAAAAAAAAAGGCAAAATGAAGCTTTTATCTGACATGTTGTGTTGTGGTATTAGAAAACATTCTATTCTAAAGGAAGAACATTAAGAGTACTTCACTCATACTGTTCTTTACCCTTTTCTCATTGGAAACCATATTTCATAATCACACTTTATGAAAGTGGTTCTCCTAAGTGAAATTCTTATATGCCTTGGTTCATATTTGCTCAGCGAGAGACGGTCTGTTTGCATGAAAAACTGCTCATCCCACACAAGAGTCACATGATAAAGAGTTTTCACATCATTAACTACGTAACCTGCCAACAACCTGGAGGATTTGCATTAAAAGGGCACAGCAAATCTCCCTTAACAATTTCTTTTGACATAAAAATCCGATTGATGGTGAGAGATGGACATTTATTCTCTCTTTAGTCTAAATTTGGTCAAGTCGGAAGAGCTAAAACTATCCAAATTTGAACTCTTTTTTAATAGCTGCCTACAAAACAAATTCTCGCAGAGATCCATTGTTTGCAGAGGGAAGACATCTTCAGCAAGGAAAGTCCAAAGTTGGCCCATGCTCTATTATGAATACAACTTTTTCTTAAATTTGAGTTGTATTTGGAGTACTGTTCTGGTATATTTGCAGATGAAATATAAATTAAGTAAATGTTTTTACAGGCTTAATTTGTGAATAAAGACCAAGCACAGCAATAACAAGTCAACCCAAGGCAGCAAATTCGAAAAAAGAAGAATCATTAGAAGAATCATCATCATAATTAAGTACATCCATAACTGGGATGTACTTATGACTTACTTTTTTTGCTTTGTACCTGCACCACCCTCAAATGTGTGCTGCCCTGGGCAGAAAGCCCTACTGATCATATTTTACATGGTCACTGACTGCACCCACCAAGTATAAAAACAAATCAGATGTTATGATTTGAATTCAATTAGAGAAGAGCTTTTCAGGTGACAATTTAAAAAAAAAAGACGATTTTCACAGAACAAAGAAGAGACTCGTTGACAGAGTAATTAATATCACAGCATCAGAGCCTGTAAATCTTAGAAAGCCACGCTTCTCTCCACATGGCCGTAATGTTTGGTAAAAGTACCAGTCAGCAACAACTTCCTTTTACTGGAAACAAAGGCAACATTGCCTGTGCATTTATGTTGACCACAACAAAGCTCAGAGAAGTGACTGTAGAACGGAACATCATCCAAGATGCTTATATAACTGATATTTCCATAATAACTTGATGGCTGAAAACAATTAGCACATTTTGTGTAGCTAAAAAAAAGAATAAGAATAAAAATGAATTAATGCTGATTTGTTTTTTGGTTGAAAAAAAAAAAAGAAAACGCTACTAAGCTTTGTGTCTGTAAATTCTCAAACCTCCTCACAATTACAGACCTTGTTTATTTTATGCACTCTCTCAGACTAATGGCAGATGTTAAACTTGGGTAAAAAAAAATAAATAAAAAAATCTTTTGAATTCAACACAGAACAATTTGAACACAATGTGTCTGGTATCAAAAGGAAAGTTGTCTGAAACTGTCAGACGTATTTCAGCGACTCAGAAAATTGGAAGATGGGAGGCGTTGTATTGTAAGTGGAGGTGTGATTATGGCAGATTGTTGAGGGTAAAGCTTGCCGCCCCCTCCACCTCCTCGCTCTTCATTTTTATGGAGCTCAGGGAGCCTCCTCACCTCTAATGGCGGTTTTGCAGGGCATTTACCCGCAACTGCAAGTGTCATAATTTGCTCTAACCACCACAATTAAGCCATTTTTTCCCCCCAGACTTACTATATATTAAATGAGAGCAACTATGTCTCTCATTTCAAAAAGGTAATGGCTGTTGAACAAAGGCCAGGGCTGAATTGTTGTCGAATTGTTGCATGACTTGGCTTACAGAATACAGTGACCCCGATGTTGTGTGTGTGCACACAAGCGGGGACGAATGCTTCTGTCCTGACAAAAGACTGTACACAAACAGGCGCGCAACAGCAAGAAACACATAAACTGGTAGGAGCGCTTGCAATTCTGCACAAGTCATTTATAAAGTGCCACAAGGGTAAAGGTTGGAGTAGCTACTTATTTGTTTAAATTAATAATAATAATAATAATAATAATAATAATAATAATAATAATAATAATGATGATGATTTAAAAAAAGGATTTAAATTTGGATTTTGCTTAGATTTTTTTTTCCTAATGTATAAACCTATTAAGGAGATTCTAGTTTGTGTCACAAATTGTTTTGTTGTGGTATTAAGCAGATACTAATTGCATTTAGAAGTATTACTCTGTTTTGTTCTTTGATTTTTTTTTTTTTTTTTACATTTTCTTTGGATTTTTCCATGTTGAGGTAACGAGCAATTCATTGTCTTAAAGCGGTCGCCTGCACTGCAGAGAATGGGAGTCCTTATGATGGTGAAGTAATCACGTCGCTATCGTTTTTACTATTTGAACGGGTGGGAAGTCAACGTTTGCCCATTGCTCCTTGCAAAACATCTCAGTCAGAACGGATTAAGTTTTTTCACAAGTCTTACAGTCAGAGGTCCGAGAGGTTGTCCATGTCGCCCATATTAGAAGACGTATTGGATATCAGGCTGGACTTTGACTGGGCCAATCTAATGCCGATCTGTGAGTTGAAGCTTTTAAGTTTTGCAGCCTCTAACAGGTGTTCTTCTGCCTGCATTTAACTCTAATCATTTTTGCTATTCACACTGAATAGCTTCCTTTTTCCTACTAATCAGAGGCGCCCTCACAGCATGATGCAACCATCACCATGTTTCACCATTCAGATTGTGTTTCCTTTATGTCTTATGTGCATTTTGCACATATGGCATAAAGTTAAACTTTGCTGTTATCTTAGCAAATTCCCCCATGTTTGCTTGGTCCCACAAACAAAAGAGTGGGGGACATCTAATTCAGCCACCTGTAGCATATGTTAGTAGTTTAATGTCAGTGGTTTTAAACAAATAAATTATTTCACATTCTCTGTTAGTAAACTTTACCAATAATTGTTTGCTGTCCGTGGTTGTTGGCACATCCTGTAGGAAACCAAGAATCTGGCATCCTAAAATTACAAAAAATGAGAGAACGTGAACACTTCTAACCCTGAAGAAGTTGCAATCCGTAAACCTAACAAAGAAATTATAATGCTTAAATATAAATGCCTAAAATGTACATCCACTGCTGGCATTCTTGTCACGTTGATTTTGAGCTTTCTGTGTTTCACCCTGCCACAGCAGGACCAGATTTCCTGTGACTTGTTCATCCAGTTGTCACTTTCCACCCCCGCCCCCGTATTTAAGCTCCTGAATTTTCATTGTCCTTCGCTAGCCTGGCTTCTGTCCCGTTGCATTGTCCGCAGATCTGTCCATGCAGCGTCTGAGTGTGTAGGTGAGTGAATGATGACTGGATGCAGAGTGAAGTGCTTTCTAATTCTCCAGTGTGCTGTTCAAGTAAAGGTTATTTAACCAATAATGATCACATACCAAAACCAGAATGATGTCAGAACTAAGAAAAAGTTTGTGGCTTCTCTGAAACATTCTGAGAACTGCAGCAAAGATACACCGAGAAAGTCATACACTCAACTGGGAGCCCTGTAGAAGTTTGGAGGATTTCAACCTGGCATGTAACTTACATTTTTGTCAGCTTCTGGTGACAAAAGTTTTATGTCTCTGTGTTTGTAAATCATTTAGCACCTTTATTTGCCTGTTAGGAGTAATTATGGGCATCATAAAAGCTACTCTAAACTAAAGCCAGCTGCTTTATGTCTCTGCAACAGAATGATAACCGCTCCCCGTCAGCAGCACGAACAGCTTACAATCAGAAATATTTCAGGTCTCCTAGTTTAATTTAGTTGACCTACTGGTATTTTTATTTATTTTTCAGATTTCTGTGTTTAAACAAATATGACACGCCTCGTGAGTCCATGCTCGGTGCCATTGGCTGCCCTCTGCAATTCATATTCGGCGATATAGAGGATCAGAGAAAAGCCAGACTGAGTAACACCCTGGAAAGCAGGGGGGCTTTATGCATTTTCTTGATCCCTTATTTTCTTTCCATTTGCTTTCCCCTCCTCCTGCCATGACAGCACAATTAACCATCACCGGCACAATGGGGAAGCGTGTCCCTTTAGCCACAGCCTGCTCCCTCGGACCTGTACATCCTAATAGGGATTAGGATTGAAGTTAACAATGAATGTAAAGGTCCTTCAGGAGCCTCTAATTATATTCTGCTCTGTGTCACTTTTCATCTAAGTCCATTCAGAACCATGTGTTGGAGTATAAGGTATAATCCTCTTAAATATCAAAGGTGGACAAATCATATTAAGTTAGACATTGCTTCCCCAGGCCCGAGGGCACATTATGCACTCAACACAGAGGCCCAACGTCACCATCTGCTCTAAATTCGAACCGGCCTGCTGTGACTGGTGAGAACCAATCCTCCTTTCCTGAACTCCTGCGGTGTTTTTTCCACTGTCTCATTTTCTACCTTTTTGTGTGTGTGTGTGATTTCAGCAGAACTCAGACGAAGAACTGTCAATTTGCTCTGAGCCTCGTTGAGACTGGTGTTCAGAAGGTGTAGCGGCCTCTGTCATTCTTTAAGGAGGATCTTTTCCTTTTACAAAGCCGGAAATGGGGTCGGATGAGACCACTGCAGAACGTTATTAAAACAGCTTTTCTCATCGTATGTGTTATATGTGACCATTTGGGGCACCTTCTTGATTTTTTTCCTCAACCCTCTGATGGCCTCTCAATGAGATAACACACACAGACTCTGACATGAATTAGCCCCAGATTGACCGATTCAGCTTTACCCAGGGGGATTTATGTTCAGAAAGGCTTCCCAGCTTGCCTCTTCTTTCTCTCCCCTGTTGGTTCCCTCGTCCTTGTCAGTCAACCGTCCGTTCGACATCACGCTCTATTTTTTTATTTTCTTTTTTCTTTTTTTGTGGTACAGACAGATGCCAGCAATGTCAGGTTGGAGTTATTTGCAACAAATGTCCAAAACATGACTGATGAGAAATGTGTCATTCAAGGAAAGCAGGAAATGCTAGACTGCCGAGGATGAAGAAGAGAGGTCCATTTCCATTCATCACCACCGGTGACAAGCTGTCCCCGTTTTCATTTTCCATCTCTCTGTATTATGTCCCTCAGGTAATTAATGCTCCACATCCTGCAAAGGTTGATTTATTCTCCTCTTAAAGTCAATACTTAACCCCTCCATAAGGAACCAATGTGTTCACTTGAAAGGGCTTCACCAACACTGTAAAACACAATCAAGCCGCAAAGTATATGACACAAATATTTTACGTATTTTCTTTTTTTTTGTTTATTTGTTTTTACCTAACAACCACTGTATTTTTTTAATACCGTCAATCTGAATAGTTTAAGTAAATAAAGTGTAATAAGTTGTGGTGGGACTAGATTACAACTTTTAATCAAGCTTATTGGAGAGGCTTTAAATAATTTCTAACAAAACCAAAGATTGACAAAAATAAGCAGCATCTTCAATTCAAAAACCCCATTTGCAGTTGAATTGCTCAATAATTAGACGTAGGAGCTCAACAACAAATACATTTATTTATCAGTCAACCATCAGATTAGAGTAAAGTCTTATTATACCCATTAAGCTTGTTGCCTGATCATTTTTGAAACTTATTTGAAATTTGGATGCTTACATTAACATTGGAGATGTTTTTCTTTCCCACAAAATGTTTTGCACTGAGATGGTAATTTAAGCTTGAAAAGCTTCGATACTAGGCTAACTTTTTTTTTTCACTACTTCCTCACAACAGTAGTCTTTTCCTGATGTCCCATCAGATTATTTTTTGAAGCATAAATTGTGGGCCGAAAGAAGCAGAATACAGCCTTTTATTTGATCATATATGTGTGATTTTATTTTAGTAGTACATGACTTCTCAGAGGTGTGACTATGTCATGTAATGAGGCTCATTTTTCTTCAAAAGAGGAAAGGCAAGAAAACACAGCATTCAATTCATGCAGTGTGTTGACCTCTGAAGGCAAATTTGACCTACCATAAGGTAGCATGATACTACTTTGTTACCTGAACGTTCCCAAAGGTTCAATCATTGGCAAAAAACTGATAAGTTTACAATAAACGAATCTAGGACAAACAAGGCTGGTATACCCTGGCACCACTACGAGTTGATCAATCTATTTTTATTTTTTTTAACAAAAGCCATGGTAATACGTTGAAGAAGAATGACAAGCGTCTTTTAGCTCCCAGCAACATCAGCAGTGAGATGATGATGAGAGGAGCAGATCACAGTTCTCAAGGTCAGATGTGAAAAGGTAAAAGGTACTTGTCACTCGTGCGTCCTGTCTCTCACCCTTATTGTCACTCATTTCTCATGGGAGCTGCAGCACTCCAGCAGATCAATTGCATAGAAATAGCCGCATTGACATGGTGCAAGTAGCATCTGCATACATGTGGTTGTTCGGTCAGCTGTCACTCGGCAAAACAAGGATTTAATTGAAGCACAGCGTTATTAGAAGCATAGTGTAGCGTGTTCGCATCTTAAGATTGGAAGATTTTATGACTATAACTGAACTGAAACAAGGGAATCGTGTTGGCTAGTAGCTGTGAGAGCTAGCTAGCTATCTGGACAGAGACAGACAGACAGACAGATAGAGCTAGCTAGCTAGCTAGATATCTATCTATCTATCTAGATAGATAGATAGATAGATAGATAGATAGATAGATAGATAGATAGATAGATAGATAGATAGATAGATAGATAGATAGAGTTCTGACTTCAATCTATAGATATAGGGTGGATAGACTGATTCCAATCTTAGCTGTCCTCCACTATGGCATTTATACAGCCACAAACAAGAGCCCTGAAATGCATCACATCCTTTAACCACTCTCTCTTTTCTCTCTGGGGATATTGACCTTGCCAGTTATGTTCTGCTTGGCTGCTCTGAGATGTTTGGGACTGTCAGAGGAAATATACAGCTCTTGTCTGGAACCCAGGTGTGCCGAAACAAACTGTTAAATTACTCATTACTCGTGTAATGGCGGCTTTATGGTTTGCTCATGAGGGTCATGTGTGCAACTGGCACAACAAGGCTTCGCTCGAAGGTCCACGTACGGGGGAACCGCGCGTCAGCTGTCAGGACGAATACATTAGAACGAGGATCCACTTTCAGGCACATGTCCAGGCCTGTTGTACAACTAAAAGGTTCTTATGAAATTATTTAAATCTGACCTCAGGCATTCAAACCACTCTGTCACTAAACAAAAGACAAAAACAAAGAAGAAAACTAAGCACACCACACCGTTTACAGTACTACCTTTACCAGTTGACGTAATCTTTTTTTCAAGGGCTTTATCAGCCCTTAAATACCTCAATTTTATTTATTTATTTTTAAAAAATTCTGTTGTGGACTTGCAGCTGTGTTTCAAATCACTGTCATATTTATGACCACAGCTTTAGCTCTCAAACAAATGAGCTTACATTTGACTCGTGAATAGCCGTGCACAACAACAATAACTTAATGCTCATCAGAGGCCTTGAATAGACTTCCTTGAGCATTTGCAAATGTGCAGCAAAGAGACCAGACAGGATTAGGTTCTGAAGAGAGCAGATATCTGATGACCTCCTGGTCAAAGAACCTCAATGGGAATGAAAACCAGAACTATCTGGAAAGTATGATCTAAAATCAGTGGCCACAATGTGGTGCAGGTCTGGGGCCTTTTTGGATCTGCTGGGGCACTGAAGACTTAAAAATGGCATAGTAACACTTTGCAGATTCATAGATGCCATTGATATTATTCTAATATGTACCTGAAATTCATTAGATTGGAACATTTTACATGTTATTTTGACCTATATCATATTGTCATTAAGGATGTATTGCAGTTTAGTCTTGATTACATAGATCAGAGAGTCATCAGATCTGGGGGTGTTAATAAAGAAATTGGACCAAAACAACAACAGAAAAAGAAATGTGGCTAATCATAGTGAGTCCATTATATTTTCACATATGACTAGCCTGGTTTGGACACCATCTTATCATAAAACTGCTTTTTTGTATTCACTCAGGCCATACTTTGTATGATATAAATATTTAATTTGAAGACGTGAAAAAGCTGCAACCAAAAAAAAAAAATAAAAAACTGGCAGCCGTGCTTGTTAAAATGCATGCTGTATTCTTAGCAGAGAAAGTTTAACTCTTGTAATTAGGGATTCTGTGCTGAAAGATCAATAAAACCATTCATGTCCAAAAGAAGCAAAAAAAAAAAAAAAAACGCAAGTAAACAAAGGATAGTGCAAGGATATCCACTATTGAAAAACGAAAAAAAAAAGCCTTGGGTGGTATTACAACCCTCTAAGAACCGGCAACCTAGACAGTTTATGACTGAGGAGATTATCCTCCTCATTCAGCCATCTCAGGCTGCAGACGATGTCCCGGAGCTAGGAGTTGCCAACGCATTCCAAGCAATAATGTCCGACCAGGGTAAATTGTATTTACCCACATTTCACCTTTAACATTACGCTGGAAAAGAAGCCCAAAATGCGATTATGCACATGAAGAATTAATCCGGAGATGAGCACAGGGTAATGTATGGTAATTATCCAACAGGATATTCTTACATAGCGATTAGCATATCTGGGAGGCCAGACAAGGATGGGAGGGTAGTCTGAGAGGAAGGAAAGGACACAGCTGCTGATAAGAACCCTGTTTTTCCTTTCTTTTTTCTTTGTGTGTTGATAAAATAAAATGTGGATAGTCTTGCTAAAGGCATGTAGAGTCTCCAATTGCTCTGTACCTCACTATCTAATGTGCACAGCACTAGATGTGAATTGATATACAGACACACATCAGCAGCAGTCCTATCTCAGCGATGAAGGATAAAACAAGCCCCGAATATGAGGAGAAAACCTTGTTTATTCTCATCTGCTGCACAGAATAAGTAACCCGAATGTTTATTTGTGATTAGGTACATCTCTTTGCACGTAACAAATGTTATCCGTTTTATTTTTTAGAGAAACTGATGCAAAAGATACAATTGAAACCACAATGCTTGAGTTCTGGTTTTATCCACGGAGTCATTTAGCAGATGCAGCATGAAAGATGGTGGCATTGTGGAGTAATTAGTGCCAAGACACTTGAGGCAGTGAGGATTTTTACATCCAATAACATGATGCTGACTTAGCTGATCACTGATGAGGAGTTCTCTGATTTTAAAAGTGCTGACACTCGGATTAATATTGCCACAGTGATAAAATATCACAGTAGAGGACCTTGCTAAAAATGTTTATACCCCTTGTGATCTGATTTTTTTTTTTCTTTTTTACATTGCAACCCCAAACTTAATTTTATTTCATTGGGATTATATGTGGCATACAGTGGTACCTTTGGAACCAGATTTACGCTGCACAAAGACACGCATCACTTTTTTTCACTCCTGTTTACTGATGTTAGATCTGATTTACATTTCCAGTTTTCGGCTAGTGAGATTAGCAAGATGATTTCTATTTGATAAAGTCCATAATAATGACTGAAAGAGTTTTTAAGGCTTTTTTTTTCTCCTTCAAATTCAGATATTTGCATGCAGTTCCTTCTGGTATCTGGTAGATTCCATTTTAAATTATATGACTTAGAACAAGTTAGAGGTAGGACTGGATTATGTTGGAATGCATGTAATTAAAGGACTGCAGATGGTATTAGACTAGTTTTCTAATATAAGTGTGGATGTAAATTATATGTTGGTTTTGTAAAGGGCCTGTAAATGAAATGTGCTGTGAGTTAGGTTATCTACAGTCAACAAAAACTAAATTGTACAAGCACAAAATCTTTAGGAAAACAGGAATAAAAATGAATGATGATATATGCATGCTACATTTTTGGGATTTTTTTTGTGCAAAACCTTTGCAAGACATTTATTTTTCTTACTGTCACAGTTATGCACTATAATATGTCTTACATATCACATAAAATCCCAATGAAACGAGTAACCAAATCATGGTGCATTTCTCTTGAAACAAAACGCCCTTTATAAGTTTTATGGTCATAAACAATGCATGCTGGTTTCAACCTTTAACGGTCTTTTGATTTCCTTTGATTGTGTCCCCTCCGCAGTCATTGCATAATGTGACTGGGAGCCACTGTATCAATTCTGGGTTCAGTATTGAGGAGTAATCATCCATGTAGTACACCAGCTTGCGGAGAAGCGCGGCCCATTGTGAAACGCCCATCTGTTTAGTGCATTGGGATGAGCCCAGTCTCCCCAGAGCTGCAGGAATGAAAGAGCCAAGCATGAGAAGACCCAGCTGAAGAGACAAGGGTGGGCGGCCGCATCAGGACGCAGTCTGCCTCTAAGGCACTCCCGCCGACCACTCTTATTCTAATGCAGCTTCCGTGACTCCCCTGCCTGCATACGAGGCCGAGATCAGAGACCGACAGATGCACGGAGGAGAGCAGACTGCGGTGTCCGACAGCAAGCTCCGTCCTTTCATGCATGCAGCATCTGTGTTCCCTCTTTCTCTCTTAAGCTGTTTAGCTAATATTTTCCTATTGACTTGACAGTGCACACATTACCCATCCTTGGTGTCCCTCTTGGCGGGACGTATCTGTGTGAGCACAGATCGATTTATACAGTGGGCTGCCCCGTCTGTGTTGTCACTGTTCGGTGGCTTGGTTGGGAGCAGGTGATAAGCTGCTGCAGGCCAGTCAACCCGTTCCAGTGAGAGTCGTGACCCCATTGCAGAAAGGCTGATTATATCTTGGCCAGGGCTGCTCCGTCTGGGAATCAAGCCTCTGCACTGCACTATAATATATTTCACCCCTGACTGAGAGCGCAGCAGCCATTTAAGAGATTACAAACACCAAGGCACAATAGTCAGAACTACATTATAAAGTTTTTACACACCTACAGTATGTTTAGATGTTTGTTTTTTTTACTGTATTGCTCTTAGTTTTCCATCATACTCCTGTTATTCACAGCTTTTTATTTATTTTTAATTAAAAGCCACACTATTGATTTTCCTCTAGAATGACAGATTCACATTTTATGGGATTGTCAAACTAGTCACTAGAAATGATTTTGGTAATCCTAACTGGAAAAGTTGGTCAAATTTACAATGGCTCCCAGGAGCTCTAACTATGACTTGCAAAAACACTTACAGATGTTACACAAACTGTATGCTTAAAATTCGCTTTATTAAGTAGGAATAAGATGAATAATTGTGAAGTGGAAGGAACGTTACGTGTGGTTTTTGAAGTGTTTGTTCCGTACAAGCCTGAAAAAATGTGACAAGCCTGTTATTTAATGCAATCCCGTTACAGATGCAGTTATTCCGTGAAGTTCAAAGTTCAGTGTTAGACCAGTGACGAACATCAATTATTTGTCCTGTGTGACATCTTCGCCTGTCTGACAGGGATTCTCTCTCTACATTGTCCTGTGGGTGTAACAATCCCCAGCTAAGGCTCTGTTGCTTCCAAACTGTTAGCTACTGTATTGGTTCCTGGATTCAGAGAAGCACTTCCCTTTACAGAGAAGTAAAGATCCCCTTTCCTGATTCTACTGCATTATCCTCTCTATATCAACATCACCGTGCTGAGTCTGACTGGCGAACGATTCCGGAAGAGAAGGATCTTCTCTCCTCACACCTTTTCTTTGTGTAATAATAAACAATTGAACAATTCGCAGGTAGTGGTCTACATTTTGGGGTCTGAATCATATTGGAGTTATTAAACAGATGTCACCTACAATAACTATAATCTTCTTGTGTGTAACTGAATTACAGTATAAATATAAGTAGTAAAAAAGCTTTCACCTTCCCTTTGACCCTGAATAGGGGAAACGCTTGGTTTAATTGACTTTGATACAGCAAAATATACATATATATATATATATATATATATATATATATATATATATATATATACAAATCACAGTCAGATAATTAATTATCATTTTTATAAGTTGAAGATGTGGGCAATTACGCGACCAAATCATTTTTATTCAAAATGCAAGTGGAAAAGTGACTGAGCAGCAGAGAGGTAAAAGCAGGTGACCTGCTCGCGAGAAAGCTAACATGTGTTGCATGAACAAGAGCCCTTTTTCTCCATTCAGGCCCATATGCCCCCAAGCCCCAACAGTCCTCCCGCCCACCACTCCTAAACTTACACACGGGCACGCTCCTTTTTATCCAAGCAGTCAGCAACCCCCTACTCAGCCCCACCCCACCCCCATCCTCCCGCCTCACACTTGTGATAACTGACAGCAGCTGCACTGATGAGCACAATGCTCAGGCCGGGCAGCTCAGCTGTCTTCACTCCCCACTTGACACCAGTTTGACCTCAGGCATGTGACTTGTCCTCCCCGAAGGCTGCTCTGCCTATAGCCCAACACAGTTTGTCTGTCTATCTTCTCTAACCACACACACTGTTTACTGCTCCCAGGCAAGACAAAGGTCAGCCAGGTTAATTCAATTCAAGCTGCGAATGAATGATTTGCAAATGATGTTCAAATAAGCAACTAATGCTCAAAAGGGTAAACTTTGCCACTAATTTATGTTTTATAATTCAGGAGTTTGCATGTTAGCTGCACAACTGCTAAACCATGCCCAATGACGATGAGCCATCTCTCAACAAGTAATGACAAAGGTTTGGAGCACATGAAGTCTGCCTTTACGGCATATTCCCAAATCAAAGGAAATTAATAATTTGTGAACTATAACAGCGCATAAAAAAGTTTGCGGGGCTGAAATGTCAAAATACCTAAAGTCCAGTTTAATATCTCATGCATTTTTGTGATGCAAAAATATTTATATAATATAATAATGTAAATGAGAACATGCATATTAAAAAAGGCAATAAAATAAAATGATAGGTCTTGCCATATACAGTTGTTTGTTATTGTCTTTAGGGTTTGCCATATAAATTCATTCTTCTGTGGTTAGTTTCTTATCTATTTCCTATGTTCTTTCATCAGTGCATTTTAGTTTATTATTATTGACACTTTACTTACGTTAGCTCTTTTTGTGTTAATGAGTCTCCATTTCCCTGCTGCTCCACATCTCCACTGATTAGCTCACCTGGTTCCCTTGTATTCTTCAACCCTTGCCCCAGTATATGAGCTCCATGGTTTGCATTGTTTATTGCTGGATTCTTTTGTTTCTTGCTCTTTTTATGCCAGTATTACAAGGCTTTATTTTATTTTTTTCCCCTAGCATTAAAACTCTTCAATTTACCTCACTGACTCTAACCTGCCTGAATTTGGGTCTTACTGAATATCAAACATGTCACAGTAAGTAGGCAGATTCTGGTGATTCCACTGGATTTCCTTAAGGTTCTCAAAGTAAAGAGGGCTGAATTCAAAAGGACACCACAATTCGCTTTTACAAAACATTTTGAAAATCCTGCTCCTTTCCTTTGCATCCCATATTGTAATGTTTTAATGCTTCTATCACACACAACACAATCCCAATAAAATGCTAATTTTCGTGGTAATGCAATGAAAGATGAAAGGGTTTGGAAGGTGTGGTAATTTTGTAAGGTACCATATTTATAATCAGAAAAAGAACATTTTGACTTGGTCATTTGCTTTCATATCACGCTCATCCAATCTCTCGTGCGTCTACGTGGAGCTTCAGCAATGTACTCATCCAGTATGAATGAGCATGAGAGGCCTGTGATAGCTCTCCTCCCCGTGGGACTGATGACACCAGGGAAACCAAACAGGAGCTGATGGTGTGACAGAACAGTCAAGTGGGGCAGGAGGGGCGGTGGGGTGTGTTGGTTGTCGGGGGCTCGTCACTCCCCTCTGCCATTCTGCTCTTTTACAACTTTACAAAATAGCCTTTTAATTTGCTGCAGCGTCTGGGCCGTCTGAATTGTGCCCGCATCAATCACCATCATCACCGCCGGGGCCATGGATACCCCCACGGTCCCCTGGGCCCTCTCACCGAGCAGCCCCCCTCAGGCGAATCACTCTCCCTACTCCTCTCATATGGGGTCATTTTCCATCTCGCCGCCCCGGCTACCTCGCAGTCGTATTCAAGCATGCAAACAATGTGACGCTGCTTCAACACTGCCTCGAAATTTCATCAACAAAATATTGTTTTAAGCCTTTTTATATATATATATGTGAGCATGATCAAGTTATTACTATCATAGCAGATATTGCATCTGTTTTAGGGAGAATTTCATGGTATTCATCATATGCGGATGTGATTTTATCTTATTCACAAGAGTTTTGTATTATACACCTGGGAGTTTTCCCATTAACCTTGCATATGATGTTTTCTTCATGAGTTTTTAACACATAATTTGAATCTTTTCTTTTTATAATCTTCTTTAGTAGTTAGACTTAAAAAAGATATCTTAATAACAGAATCAACCATTTGATGGTATCTCTAGTTAGGAGTATAACTCTCCAAGAGTCTCAAATCCTTTAGAGGTTCTGACAGGTTTTCTTCCAGAACTACCCTGCAGCTTGTTCCATGTGTCTTCCCATCAGCTTTAATGAAATTCCCTTTTCTGCCGCATGATGTTGACATCACCATGTTTCACACTGGGGATAGTACGTCCAAGGTGTATAATGCACCGCATTAGTTTTACAAAACACTATTTGTTTTGCATGCAGACAGAAACAGAAGCTCCCTACATGACTTGTGTAGAACTTCAGACTTGACTCCTTGGAAAAAAAATGTGTTCCACTAATAACGCTCATAAATTTTCCAACAAGTTCTTAAACTTTGCAGCTTCCGCTGGCCTCTTGACCAGCTCTTTATTGCACTTCTTTTCTAGCCTGCCAGTTCACATGGGCAACCGTGTCATGGTAGGTTTGCAAGTGTATGAAATTCTTATAACTTGGAATAAATTAAAACTACAATAAACAGATCAGATACACACAATTACATTATTCTGTATTCTAATTTGGTGACTTCTATAGGTTGCACAGAGTAAAACCATGCATCTTTTCAAACACAGTTATTTGCCACATTGTATGCTGAGTATTGAATATTGTGCTATTTGTTGCTGCAACGTGGTAAAATGTTGAAGAGTTTATGAAATATACTTTCATAAGGCACTCTGCATAACCCATTTATGTAGAAATTAATCTATTGAGAGAACTGACTACTGATTAATCTTGCACATCTCTATTCTTCTTACAAAATTACAGCTTATTGAAGCAGAGTGTATTAGGGGAAGATGTATGTGCGTTTTCTGCTTAACTGCCAATGTCATGCTAAGCTGCTCTACTTTTCAGTTAAAAATATTGAGGCTTTCGGGTCATTTGGCTCAGACAAGAGGAAGTGCAGATGGTCCACCCCATTGCCAGAAAAAGAATAATGAACTTTGTTTAAAACTGGCCAGAGAACTGTACACACCCCAGTGTAAATAACCACGGGTTTGTGATGTAAAATAGAGACCACTACACATAGTCACAATTTGTTTTCCCACTGTTAAAATGAGATACAGCAGGTAAATGAAATATTGAATGCTTCACAATTTTTCTTGTTTAAAATATTTCAAAAGGGACCAGTAATCCAAACATGCAAGGAAATTTAATCAGATTACTCCACAAATGAAGTTTGGGTTAAATAAATTATATGATACTGGGGGAAAGTATTGAACACATCCAGAAAATGATATGTACGATGGCAAAGAAAGTTAGGAAATGTTTCTAAATGTGTTTGTGTTTAGAAAGCATATGTGCTGATACATGCAAATCAATTTCAGATTTCATAATAACTAATTACCGGTAAGGTTTCTCATTACCACAGTACTGCACAAAGTGGTGAGATTGGTAAAAGCCAACAACCTTCACAAAAAAATTAATGTTACTAATAGGGCAATGATTACAACTTTTACATTTCTAAACTTCTGAATATTCCAGTCAGCACATATGCAGCAGTAATTTCACTATTAACAAGTCATGACAAAGTGACTTTCATAAAATGGTTGACAGAGGGGTCAAAAAAATTATCAAAAGAGTTATGCAAGAACCACGGAACACTCGCAAGATGCTCCAGGAAATTCTGGAAATATAAGGTACAGGGATTCCCATGAAAACACGAAGTAACGCAATCAAACAAACACTCACTGCACAGGACCCCACTGATGAAGAAAATACATGTTGAACTTATGGAAGCTAGTACAATACTGAGAAATACTGGGAAAATAATCTGTTCAGATGAGGAGAAAGAAACTCCTATGCTATCATTTTGCACACAATCCCCACATGACATGCCAAAGGTGAAGTTTGCAGCTGAGAACAAGTATTGTGTGGGCTGTCCTACACAACATGGCACTCCCATAATCCACATATTTAAAGGGTAGGATGAAAGAAGAAATGTACTGATTTCCAATGAAAAAGTCCCAAACACGGCCAAGGGAGTAGTGGGAAGATGAAACAGGAAAGAAACAGTGTGACTGAAAACAAAGAGGGGAGAAAGAAGAAGGATTAGTGAATAATTCTCTTACTCAAACATTGTCCCCAAAGAAATACTGAGAATTTTTATTTGTAAAAAAATCAATAAATGAAAAATGTGAAAAATTTGGACGTCTCAGTGTGTTAGATCAACATTTTTCCTTTGTATTTCCATCATCAAGTTGTTGTTCAAGCCAGATGGTTAAGTGTTTTGTTTGTGTTTTGTTTGAACAAAGGAATCAGCTCCGCCGAGTGTGTATCTATGAGAGGAAGTGAAGCCACCGTGTTTCACAGCGAGTCTCTCCCGATGCTGCCAGACACACTTGTCATGCCATATTGTGCGCTGCCAGGTATTTTTCCTGCTCTCTATAACTTTCCCATCCCACTCCTGCCTAATCAGTTTTAATTGACTTTAATTAGCATCTAGTAATTAATTTTGTTTTCTACAATTTATTTGTGTGACTGATCCCAGTGGGTGGTCTTGTTCAGCTCGTTAGGGCCAATTAGCTGCAATTAACAAACACTAATGACGTGCCTCTTTTCATTCCAAAACAAACAGTGCACACCCTGCCAGATTCCAGCACTGCAAAGAGGCCTTTTTGGTGTGAGGAGGGTGGGGCTTTGCTGAGACACACGTTTACTCATCAAGGAGGTCCAACTTGTGTGCTTTGTGTGGAATAAGTTTCTCACTTTAGCTTCTTTTTTTTTTTTTTTATTGTCGTCACATGCGATATCTCCAAGTAGGTTTCCAAACACAATGGAGCTAAGAGAGATTTAGTTGGATCTGGGTTTTTTGTGTGCTGTGATTTTCTTATACCCTGATGTCTTATCAGACACTGATTAAAAAGAGCTGAGCAAGCTTGAATGTGAAACCCCACTATAAGATCTCTTATCCAGAGCAGAGAAAAGGCTACTAATAACATGCATATCGTCTTTCTTAGGATTAAAAAAAAAAATACCTGGTTTATTCTGCTGTGAAGAAATACGAAAAGATTTCAAGCAACAGCTCCTTTTTTTTTCTTTTTCAACATTGTTCAACTTTTCTTCTTTATCAAACAAGTCTGATCAGTTGAGCATTATGATAACGCATTCTTAAAATGAATGTGAAAAACTGTTCTTCCTGCAATGAGACAGACAACTGATATTTCTGTCAGTCTCATAAATGAATGAATGGATATATAAATAAATTGATGAAAGAGTGCAGTCTAATTAAAATTTCTGAATAATCAACAGCCTTATCTTTTATTTATTTTTTTTTATTTTTTTTTTTTTAAAGGCTAAATTTCAGAGTTGCTGTCTGTGGTGCATGATTGGCAGGGAACATATTGATATAAATAATAAGAGTAATATTGATTCCAAAAACTATTAAGTTGACAATCAAATTCCTGTGTTAATTCAAAATGTTGTACTTTGTTTTAAGCTGTGTTTTCAGTGTGTTTCATGACTATTATGTTCAAATATTTGAGTTTAGAGTGAATCAACATCTCTTTATCCAACTGACAAGGTTCTAATTAATGGACGTAAACAGATTAAAACAATAGAATGTTGTAATTGAAATACTTTTAGGCAGAAAATGGGACTGGAGATCCTGGAACAAATGTTATTCTGCAATCTGTTTCTGCGCCAAAATGATCAACACGAAAGTGATATGGATAAACAAAACAAAACAAAAAACATTTTAAAATATCAGGGAAAAGCTATAACTATCTTATCTGTTTTCTGTTTTTAACTCAAAAAAAAAAAAAAAAAAAAAACATTTCGCATTCGGGCTTTTTAATTTCCCCACAGTTCCCCCTGCTGCCTGCCGGGACCTGCAGCTATCGGAGTCGAACAGAGCTGGGAGCCTGGGAGGGGGAAGTGCGCTATCTGCGTCCCCATGTGCACCAACATGATCCGATAAGATCTATAAGAGACGGCCTATCGCCTCAGATTATAACCATTAGTGAATCTCGTCCTTTCAGAGAAATGAAGAATAATGCCAGACCACAACATTAATCTATCTGTCCTCTCCTAGGCTGAAGGGACAACAGACCTGCTGATCATCAGTCAGCTGCCACCACTTCCAGGCTCTTTTCCAAGGAGAGCATATTCATGACATCATCATTGACTCTCAGGATGAAATTATTATTGTTTCTAAAACTAACATTTACATGAACAAAAATAATAATAATGTTTCTAAAACTAGAGTTCCCTCAGCCAGAAGAAAAGCTATAAAATCGAAGTTTACGAGTATTATTTTTAAAACAGACTACTGGATTTTATTTAACTAGTAGTGCGTGTGTACATAGCAAGAACTTATTTGTGAAAATAGCAGGCTACTGAAATAGTCATAAGGTGGCACGTGAACTGTTTTCCTGACAATCACAGCTAAACTTTAGGATTAAGAAGCTGCTTATTAGCAACTCTGACATCATCTTTAAACAATTAAAGATGATGCAAACGTTTTGAATTTGTTATAACGAGCTGACATGTGAACAGCTTACCGGACAATTAGCCACAGCTAACTTGTGCTGTTTATTGGAAATGACTGTCTCAAGGTTGACAAGTTTAAGTTTAGCATTAGAGCTATTGCTAAGGCTGGTTACAAACTTAGATTTCTACCCCAACACACAAACGTTCACAACCAAAAAAAAAAAAAAAACTAATAAGTTTTATTAACTTTTTACTATTTTTTTTATTCATAACACCTCCCACGTAAACATATTAACCTTACTTTGCTCACTTTGCTCTCTTGGACACTTAATGAATTAAGCTAACACCTGGCTAAATAAACATCTGCTCGATTTAGGCGAGAAGTATATGAAGTAGGTTATGTTTTTTTTTTAATCTTTTAATAAACATTATATTTACAAACTAATATATATATATATATTTACTAAAATGTCAAATATTTGAAAATAATAAAAATTTATTTTTATAGTGTAACTCATCTAGACTTATTTTTTTATTTTTTTTTTTTTTTTTACTTTTTTTTTAAGACTACGGGCAATTTTGTAGTATTATCACTATGTTTTTATTTGTTGTAATGAAGTGTTGGGGTGAAACAAAAACAGAAATGACTCCTCATAGGTTTCTCGCGGTGATGACGTAGGCTGTTCCTTTTTAGGCAATAGGCTGAGCGGCACAAGGTGAGCTCATTACAGCCTTCCTCTCAGGCTCAGAGCTCATCAGAGAAAAAGCGGAGCACAAACGACGAGGCAAAGCGCTCCGACTGCTGCTCAACATTATTTATCTCGTCTACAGACGACACTGGGGATATCTTGTCACCTTTTATCACTATTGTTTTTAATTCAACCTCTTCCCTGTGCTTTTCGATACAATGGCAAACACTGGAAGATCCTGCCGGGCCCACTTTGATTCCCAATAAACAATTTGATCACAGAAATGCTTCTTTATACGTGATGCAAACCATGTTTCGTTTGGAGCCGATGTCTGGATGTGGATTACAGGAGCCCCGCAAACGGATGGTGATGTAGCCTGGTCTTTCAGAGCAGCTTGGACCCAGTGGATTTCCCTGATCCGACATCAGAACACTCGGACGATCGAAGATTGTTGCGGGAGGAGTGCGGGGGGTGTCGGGAGGACACAACTAGTGAAATTCTAATCAGCTGGACCGGGACAATGCTACACTGTGCCGACTGTGAGAAACCTATTCTGGACAGGTTCCTGCTCAAAGTTTTGGACAGACCGTGGCACATCAAGTGTGTCCAGTGCTGCGAATGCAAATGTAGTCTGACAGAGAAGTGCTTCTCTAGGGATGGGAGATTGTATTGTAAGAATGACTTCTTTAGGTAAGCCTCCTCCAACACGTTGATTTCTTCAATTCAAGAAGAAGGAAAGGCATTTTTTTTCTTTTGTTTTACTTTTTTTTTTTAGATTTATTTAGATTTATTATTTTTTTAGATAAACTGAAACATTAGACAATTGAGAATTTCCCCCAATAAACTAAAAAAAGTGAAAAGTTGATTAAATGGATAAGTGATTGGAAAATACTGTATCACAATGCTTTATACTTTTTTCAGCATTTATTATTATTATTATTATTATTATTATTATTATTATTATTATTATTATTATTTGTTTGAATGTTGTTTTCTGATAAGAATCGAGTGGAAATTTTAATAAACATTGGGCCTGACAATTATTGTGCTCATATAACTAAATGCAACTAAATATAGTTTTACCATATTGTTGGAAAAACTAAGGCTATTTGAGCTTTCGGTTATGATTATTAAAAATGTTTATTTATATATTCATATTTATTGATGAAGTTAGTCTACTGAAACTTTGTCCTGTTTTTTTTTTCCCTTCTTCCTTTTTTTTCATGATTATTATTTATTCCCTTATCTTTCCTGAACAGGAGATTTGGGACCAAGTGTGGAGGTTGCTCACAGGGGATTTTGCCCAGTGATCTTGTCCGCAGGGCCAAAAGCAAAGTGTTTCACCTCAACTGTTTCACCTGCATGATGTGTAACAAGCAGCTGTCCACCGGAGAGGAGCTGTACATCCTGGACGAGTTCAAGTTTGTCTGCAAGGAGGACTACCAGAACAACAACGGGAAGGACACGATCCTCCTGTCAGGTGAACTCATCGAATCGAACCTTATTGTTTTTTGTTTGTTTGTTTGTTTTTGATGAATATAATTTTGTTATAAATATTTTACTGCCCAATCCATATCCACTCCTATAACTGTTCCCTTTCCGGACAGTCACGACGTGCAGCGACCCGAGCCTCTCACCGGACTCGCAGGACCCGCAGGACGACGGGAAGGACTCGGAGGGCGGACACGCGTCCGACAAGGAGGCGTGCGGCAACGACAACGACGAGCAGAGCGCCGTCGGCAAGCGGCGCGGGCCCCGGACCACCATCAAGGCCAAGCAGCTGGAGACGCTGAAGGCTGCGTTCGCGGCCACGCCGAAGCCCACCAGGCACATCCGGGAGCAGCTGTCCCGGGAGACCGGCCTCAACATGAGGGTGATCCAGGTGAGGAGGCGGCCATGCTCTCGGGATAACAGCAGGAATCATTAAATAAATAAATAAATAAATAAATAAAGTTGTCTAAAAACCCAGAGTTTGGTGTGACAAAGTTCGGAAGAGTATTTGGGTTCAAACTAGATTAAACATCATAGTGCTGGCCTTTATTTGTTTTTTTGTTTGTTGTTGTTTTTTTTATTATTATTATTATTTCTGCATTCTGCAGCTTTTCCTTTATTTCGTCCCCCCTCCCCCCCAATCAAAATACTTCACAATATTCTTGGCTTATCTCTTTCTCTCCAACACTCATAAAACAAACTGTTAGAATTCAACCAATAAGATCCGAGAAGCAATTTGCATATTTTAATTGGCATAGTTTTCTAAGAAATACATACACGTCTGAGTTGTGATTATGTAAGCTTGTGATCAAATGAACAAGCAAATGAATAATAATTATTTAGATTTTGGCTGTTCTTCACTATTTAAAAGAAACCAAAAATAAGAATTGGTTTGTGATTAAGGCTTAAATGTTACTGAAGTGAAGGTTTGAAATCTATCCACTGATGTTACAGTCAATGACAAGAGCTGCTAAGAATCCCAGCTTGTAAGTCTGACTTTATGCAAAGTCACACAAACGTCATTATTCTTGTTTCTATCAAAATAACTTTTTTAAGTCTGATGGCAGTCATTAGTTTTTATGGAACTCTTATATCCATTCATAATACCATTCATATTAACACATCACACTGTATATTTCTTTTTTTTTTTTTACAGTTTTTAATATCAATCATTCAAATTGTAAAAATAATATTAATAAACCAATTATAATTAGTTGATATTATAATGCCTAAATTCTACCAAGGTTTACTAAATAGTTAAAGAAGAGTGTTCCTGAAGTCTGTTGTTTAATTTGTTCTGTGTTGTTTTCAACAGATATCAGTGAGAACAGTATATTTATGCATTATAGTGAATTTTATCCACTCCATAAAGTCAGATAACTGCTATGAGACGTGGCTGAGACATTACATTTGTTGGAACACAATTCTTATTAAGCTTTAGCTTGTTTAGTGACAGCGCTGAAGTTGATGTCAAACTTGTTAGCAAGCTTGACCTCCTAGCTGTTGGGTTGGGTTTGTTTAGTTTTCAAAAACCAGATAAACAAAATCATCACAATAATTAGTTAGAGCTGAGCAGCCTCGGTTCAGTAAAATAATATTTTTTAAATTGTTCAACTTCCAAAGCTTCTGTTCAGAAACATCAATAAAACGAATAAAATGTGTCCACATTTTTACAGTAAGTTGTATTAGTGAAATTCTTCTTCATCAGTCTCTAATGGACCTTCACACAACAAATGAGAAATTGTTGACTGAGCCAAAATCTCAACCTAAACTCTAATCTAAATGTGACATATATATATATATATATATAAATTGCAAATTACACTTTATTTAACATTACCTTTTGTAATTAACTTGCTTGGATAACATTTAAGCAGTTGTTGAATGGCTAATATTTAAAAGCCTCAAGAATGCGAGTTTTCACCAACAAGAAACCTGCATGTTTTTTTCTACTACTTCCTCATTTAATATTTTCTGTTTTGTTTTGTCTGTTATTTTAAGATTTCACAATAGATTCTTGATATCAAATTAAACAGCCTTTTCGTTTGATATCAATGAAAGAGTATCTACCTATTTTATTCATTCTTCTATATTCTCTAATTAAAAGTGTTCGTTCGTGTCTCCTTGAGGTTTGGTTCCAAAACCGGAGGTCCAAAGAGCGACGCATGAAGCAGCTGAGCGCGCTGAGCGCACGGAGACACGTGTTTTTCCGGAGTCCGAGGAGAATGAGATCTCTAGGAGAGAGACTGGAACCAGGAGAGCTTGGCCATTTCTCTTATTATGGAGGTCAGATGCTCGACGGAATCATGTATTTGATAAAACGTCATAAGTTTAAAAAAAAAAAAAAAAAAACCGTTTCCAAATTGTTTTTCTCTGTGTTTTGATGCGATCCATGCGCTAATCCCACCTCTCCCAAACGCAGATTATCCGAGCGAATACTACGGCCCAGGTGGGAATTACGAATACTTCCAAGGCCCCCCTTCGTCCCAGGCTCAGACCCCCGCAGACTTGGGCTTTGTGCCCTCGACTGTCCCCGCCGGCACCCCGTTAGGAGCCATGGACCACCACCAACACGCAGGAGTGGGGCAGCACCACTGCGGCGCAGACGTGCAGTGCTTCTCGGACGGCGCGTCGCACCACCCCGCGGACTCGCCCAGCCCGGAGCCCAGCGGGCCCGGCTCCATTCACAGCATCTCCAGCGAGATGTGCGGGCCCGGCACGCCGTTCACGGCCGTGTCTCTCAGCGACAATGGATACACAAACCAGCTGTCACAGCCGTCCTCGGAACTGAGTGAAGGCACCGCCTGGTAATCCAGTTAAAACAAAGCACACTTTATTTATTTATTTATTTATTTATTTATTTATTTATTTATTAAGGCACTTTCTTTCTTTTTCTTTTTTTGGGGGGGGAGGGGGAGTGAGAGGGGGAAACAAGACACATATTAAAAAGTTTAAATGTGAACGTCTGCCAGCATTTCTCAAGTTCCAGGCCTCACAGACCAAGCAATAAGCAAAAGCAACTACAGGGAACTTTAGTTAGTTTCAGAAGTTGGGCAGCAACAGTCACCATAAAAGCAATCTTGTAATTCAACCTTATCAAAATTCAGTTTTACCAAGTCAGTCTGGCGGTTTTAAAGGACACCCAAAGGGTGTCGGGTGAGACTGGCTGAACCTACAAAACCTGCGACAAACCTTCAAATCCATGTTCAAATAAATAAATGTGATATTTGTGTTGAGAGAAAGATGTGAAGCGCTTCTATTCCCTTTGTTTACATTGCACTTTGTCTTCAGTTGATGGATAAAGAAGTTTTAGAATATTATTTTACATGACCATCTTGGAGTCTTTTGCAGCACTGTCTACTCTGAGATGTACTTGTCTGAGATTCTGACATGAACATGCATGATGTACTGTATATGTTTTATACAAACTGATTCACAGAACTTTGTCTCTTTGTATTGATGTACAATAGGATTTTATCATTTAGTGACAAATCACAAACTATGACTGTGACGTCCAATAGATCAATACAGTACGTCTCTCAGGACTGTGATCAGATTTGGTTTTTTTGTAACGTCTTTACATGTCTGCCTTCAGAATGATATCTTTGTAAGTCTGATGATTTTATATTGGTGAAGAACGATGATTTGGCTTGGACATGAGTCCAGCTGTAAGTGGAGTTATGAAGAAATATTGTAGCCTACCTACAGAACAGTAAATGGTTTTCTGAAAGCTCTGCTTGCTCGAGTGTCTGATTTCAGTGAAATGTTGTCTTTCGGTCGGAGAAACAGATTAAGACTGACATGGATCCGGTCCTGCACTTCTAGCCGTTTCAGCGCATAGTTTCAACAAACTGTCTAAAAAACAAACAAGTAAGCAATTAAAAGAGGCTTTTTTTAAAAAATTGATTAAAATAAAAACAGCTGGTTTCATGGACTTCTTTTGTACAACCACAAGTTTCCCCTACTACTGGACTAGCTTATTCCTTATTGATTATATGTAAAAAGTTTGCAAGCTACTGGTCAATTTGAGCACCACAATAATTGGCATTAATTTTATCATAAAGATGTATAAGGTCATGTCATATTTTGATGATATGACACATTAATACTCTTGGGATAGCCCAATTCATGTAGGGTTAGTGTTAGCCCTAACGCTTCATACTGAAACTACTATGGTACTGGAACTGGTCAAAATCTCTAATCTGTCTTTGATTATACAATGTTAGCTGTTTTCACAATTCTAAGAAGATTTTGTTTTCTCCAACAATTAAATTGCTAAAATTCCTATACTTCTGTTTGGTACCTCACTGTACCGAACAGAAAAAAAATAATCCTTTTTGATTGTACTCAGTGGTTAAAATACCAGCGGTTATGCTTGGTGATGAATAATTTTAAATTCGCCATCTTGTTCTCTGATGTGAACTGAAGTCATGAATATTAATATATAGTGCTATTTTACTATTTGTTATTCGATCTTGTCGCAAAGGTTCAGTGAAGTCTAATCACATTGTGGAGGTCTGTAAAGAATGATTCGTCTTTACAAGACAGTAAGAAAATAAGTAAAATTTCATTTATGCAACACCTTTTAAGATACAAAAGCAAACAATGCATAAACCCACATGAGGCATTAAGAAAAAGCAGATTTAAAAAAGATATTTTAGTCTAGCTTCTAACTCAATAAAATGATGTGCAGTTTTTTGTCCCAATGTTTGGTTGAAATTACATAAGACCAAGTGTCTGAAACCCAAAAAGGATCTCAGCATCTGTGGATGTATTTCAAGGCAACAAATCAAACAAACTGTTTTCTTGTGTGACATAATTTCATAGACAAAATAAATCAGTCAAGACATCAGGAAGAGAACTGTGGATCTCCACAAGACTGGAGTACAATTTTCCTAAGATGTTTTCAAACAGATATATGTAAAAGTCAAGAGTACGAGAATATTCAGTACCGTACTGTTCAGCAAGGAGAGATCTTCTAAGTTCTAAGGTTAGTGTTTGTTTTTTTATTTTTTGGAGTGAAAACAAACTACAACGTTGGCAAGAAGTGGTAAGAGAGTGGCTTTGCCACTGTGAAATAACTTGAAAAGAAGAAGCCATCATTACTAAAGCAACATAAAAAAGCAGATTACCATTTGCAAATACACACAAGGGTAAATTCCTTCCCTTTGGGAGACATTCCCTGTGCTCTAATTGAACTAAAATTTAAGTGTTTGGCCATAATGACCAATTGGTACAATGAGGGAAGCTTGTAAGCCTTAAAACACCATCCCAACAGCATTCATCACATTGTGTGGGTCCTTTGCTGCAAAAGAGACTAGTGCACTTCACAAAATAACGCGGAAACGTTATTCAGATTATTCAGATTCCTGTCTGATGTCACAACATCAGACAGGAAGTTCTAGCTTGTAGTTTCCGTATGGACTGAAATTTTAAGCAAAACACCAAATTTGGTTGACATTTCGGAGTGCCCGTTTCAAAGACATGATCTCACTTCCATGAGAAAAAGTCTGGGCAGAGCTGAAAAGATGCGTGAGAGCAAGGAAGCCTGCAGACCTGGCTCAGTTTTTACTAGAGCTACTTTTGTAGAAGGATACCCACAATGCCGGAATCCTTAGTTTGCGGGCGTAACCGGTTTCTAGAAGACGGCACAATGGAGCAAGTCATAGCGGAATAATTCCTTCTCTGTAATTGGAGCCAGATCCTTTTCATTCCTTAATCTAAATCTTACTTCAACTTATATTTGGCCTTTTTTGTTGTGACTGTTTCCCTTTAATTTTTTCCTTTTTTTTTTTTTTTTTTACACAATCCAATCCAGTTCAACTCCGTCTACACTTCTTGCCCTAGGCTCGGCCAGCCACTTTCTGCATGAAAATCATTCACATGTACAATTTTATAATCAATGCCCACAGTAATAGGATTCCTCTGGCCACGGGCAATTAATACAGTTTTCCCTTCTAGCCCCCCCTCCCGCCCCTTTCTCCCTCCCCGCCCTTCCTTGTGCAGATCTCAAAGCTATGAGACATTGGCTTCTGCTCATTTACATATTTATTGCATTGGACTCAAATCTGGCGAGTGATTGATGTGGAGCCTGCCTCCTGAATTTTTAGCGGCCTATTATTATGAGAGACATGGAGGGGGGGCCGCGGCACGTCAGTGTACTCCTGATTAAAGTTGAAGAGGACAGAATTATGTGTTCCCCACCTACTGTCTCTTCTGCTGGTGTTTAATCTGCGAGACCCGGGAGCAGATTTCAACCACAGATGCTGACTAGCCACTCGCTGAGGGAAAAAGCAGCCTTGCTTTGGCTTGTTAAGATTCCCATCGCTTGGTATTTATTTTTATTTTTAGGGATGTTTGGGACGCTTGCTCCACCTTATGTTGATGAGATTGTGATTTTTCCACGGCAGCGATGTGAACTGACACACAGATCCCAGTTTTGCCCGACAGATAACGTGATTGCAAGCATTGTCACCGCTAATCCATGAAATTAGCAATTTATGCCCTTTCTTCTTATAGGTTTGCCTTAAGCAGCAAACAGAGAGAGAGATCCCTCACATCTACATAAAACCAGTTCTCTGAAACATTTGCGGCTTCATTAGATGTTTTTTTTCTACTTTTATCAACTGAATCACCTAGCTATAAGACAAAGAGACAACCCAGGGAGAGACTATGCTTTTCTCATTTGCACCCAAGCATGTACTTGTTTATGTTTATGTGTATGTGTGTGGGGGGAAGCTATTCTGCTACATTGTGTGTAATGGGGTGAAAGAGCAGGACGAAGGTGCAGGAATCTGGGTTGTAGCCCACACCTCCCTCTGCTATTCTGTCACTTTAGCACAGTTTCCCCGACCTGAAGAGGATGACGTCCATCTTATTCACCGGCCCAAACGTTTATGGGAGCAATTATTTACACAGTGGACACATGAAATATTCAGGCAACATTTATGTTTCATTGTCCAAACAGAAGTTAATTTTATTGGGATTTTACACAAAGTGGTGCATGATAAAGTAGAATAAAACTGATAGGTGATGTTTTGCAGTTAAAAAAAAAAAAAAATCTAATAAAATGTGTGCGTTTGTACACAGAACCTCTGAGCTGATCATTTGTGGAACCAGCTGTTACTTTCATTCTGTTACCCTGCAACCTTGGATGGCTGAGGGTAATGTAAAAGATGATCTTCCCTCAACATGTGATGCTGTGGTATGAGAAAGACGAGACACACAAGTTGAGCTTCCTTCACATTCAACCGGCAGATTTATTCTTCTTCTGTGTTATAAACACACTTCATATACAACATACTTCAAATATCGCATACTTCAGGCATCACATACTTCAAATATCGCATACTTCAGGTAGAGAACCATTAACTTCAATACATCAGAAATGACTTCAATATATCTTTAAACCAAACAATCATTCTTTTAACATGCTCTATTTGGCATTATGAATTCTATAAATTTACCAAATTAATTCACAAATAGCTTTTACTTCTCTAAACCATATTAGTTTTGTAGTTAGTGCTTTAAATTCAATACCTTGTCTTCTTTTCTGAGACCTTTTGTATTTAACTATCAAAATAAAATATAAAAATTATATTAACATTTAAGCATTTTAGCTTTTAACAATATCCATTGTTTCAGTAGAACAATAATATTTTACATCTTGCATAGACAACTATTCTCTCAATATCAAACTGAAAAAGGCGCAATGCTTCTTTAATACTATGCCTCGGTAGTCAGTTTAACACAAAGATATAGTTTATCAAGGTTTTCAACATACCCATAAAACCAATCACATAAAATAAAATAAAGAAACCAGAACAATGTCCTTTGAGTGAGAACTCTCTCAAAAACTGCAAAATACAAGTTCAAATGAACTCCGCTGTCCTTCAGCTAGCTCCTCAGCTAGCTCACATACGTGTAGAGCCCCGCTAGCATTAGCTCCCATTAGCCTTCATGAACAAGTCTCGTTTTTGTACACCATAACAATTACAAAGCGAACTTCGCGACTCATTAGTTGAGATTCGATTTATATGAGAGGCCCGATTCTTCCAAGAAACTAATGTGTATACAACGCATTTTTACTGACCTGTGGTATGAGAAAGACGAGACACACACGTTGAGATTCCTTAACATTCAACAGGAAGATTTATTCTTCTTGTGTGCTCAATCTT
>NW_015112938.1:108519-116035 GCF_001443285.1 Poecilia latipinna | reverse complement strand
AAATAAAATAAAGAAACCAGAACAATGTCCTTTGAGTGAGAACTCTCTCAAAAACTGCAAAATACAAGTTCAAATGAACTCCGCTGTCCTTCAGCTAGCTCCTCAGCTAGCTCACACACACACACACACACACACACACACACACACACACACACACACACACACACACGTAGAGGCCCGCTAGCATTAGCTCCAATTAGCCTTCATGAACAAGTCCCGTTTTTGTACACAATACAATTAGAAAACGAACTTCGGGACTCGGTAGTTGATATTCAATTTAAGAACCTTTTCAACTCTTCCAAGAAACTAATATATATGCATAAAACACATTTTTACTGACCTGTGGTATGAGAAAGCCGAGACACACACGTTGAGCTTCCTTCACATTCAAGCGGAAGATTTATTCTTCTCGTGTGCTCAATCTTCTCTATGCCACCAACGCGGCAGCGCCCCTAGCGGTTGTGTGTGGAATTGCACAGGACTAAGAAATTAAATTAAAAAATTAAAGATACAAAAATAAAAATTATGCTGGGGTGCCTATTTTCTTACTTATTGTTCTTATTTACTAAGAACTCGTTTCTCACCCCTCTACAATTCCATCACAAGTCTTTTTGGGGGGGTATATCACTACCAGATGGGCACATCAAGAGACCAAGTCTTCTTTGAAAAACAGATCTGGCATCTCTAAGCTGTAATTGCCAATTCTTGCTAAATACAGTTTAGAACTGAACTTTAACTAGGCCATTCTCGCTATTGCACTGGTGATTTGGTTTTATGGTCAAAGTCATTACTCTGTTGAAAGGTAAATCCGGACACAACCTCTTACAGCATTGTCCTGCATTCAGCTCCATCCATCTTGCCATTCATTCATTCATTTGAATCCCATCGTTTGCACTAATTCTACTCTTACATGTTTTTATGGAATGGTACAAATATCTGAGAACCTTCAAAGGTTGCAACATGACCCAGGCGGACGTGCCGTCAAGGAAAATGGCTTCTCTGTCCGGCTGCTTCTGTCCTTCAAAGACAGAGGACGCGGTCACCAAGCCATTCATTTCACTGAGGCGACGACAAAACCGACAAGCGAACGGTTCCATGTGAAGTTGACTTTCTACGCTCTGCTGACACGCCGGAAACGCTTACATTTTATAGAAAACGCATCCTGAAGTCAAGACTAGAACTCATAAAAACCTTTGACTGAGAGTCTAAAGGAATCCCTGATTGGTAGGTTTAGAGGTAAAATGATCTCTACAGTCCCGACTCTGTGTGTGTTTGGTTTTCTTTAGGGCTCTGTTTTGCAGAGACAAAACAACTTTGCATTTTTTTTTTTTTTGGGTACACATTTAAAAATATATGCATCTCACTTGCACTAAAAGTCAAGTCACTGTTTTACCAAAAAAAAAAGAAAACGAAAAAAAAAAAAAAATCAGATGTAATGTGGGTCCAGGTTGTAGACCACCAGAACAACTTCTCCTCTCCCCTCCCTAGAGGTTTACCGCCGCTACGGCTGGAGCCATCTTTTTCCTGACATTTACTTCAAGACCCCAGTAAGAGCAGCTAACCTGGCCTTGCCCGCTCTTCCATTGTGAACCTGTCCCTGCTCCCATAATTCCTGCAGCGCTCAATGACCCCCAGTGATAATTGTGATCTATGACCGTAAAGGCGTGGCACTTTGGTTGCTGACCTTTCCACCATCCAAAGTTGGGCAACCTTCAACATCATTCCTCTGCAGCCCTCCCCCCTCTTTTTTTTTTGCCACCCACATTCAGGAAAGCCAACACACACACAGGCACACGCACACACACGCACACACCTACACACACACACACACAACATCATGCTGCATCTCGTGGTCGGTTCGATGTATGCGGCTCGCCACACTCCACTGGCTCCATGAATGTTAATGCTGGGAGGAGGGGGGAGGGGAAGGGAGGGGGGAACCGAACGACACAGGCTGCAGCTTCACCTGGTCTGCAGTACACACAGGAGCTTCTCTGCATATAACGGTTCATGTTAGATTTGCTACATTTATCACGTTTAATATTAAATACCGACACCAGCACGAATAGTGGAAAAGTGTAATATAAGAGAACGGGATGGCAGACTTTGTGTTTTGCTGGAAACTTAATTTGAAAATAAACGAGGAACTGTTTTTTCCGTTTTAGTCGAGGCGCTTAAAACAATTTTTTTTTTTTTTTTGCATTTTGTTAGACTCTAGAGTTTGTCTTCTTCCTTTTTCCTGCCAAGGCTTTTCTTTCTTTCTTTTTTTTTAACTTGTGAATATTCTCCTTTGCCGTTTGTGTTCTTCTAATATTTGCTTAGCGCCTGCTGACTGAAAATGTGTGCATTAGGTGGTGATGACGATTGGAGGGTGTTGTAATCTTTAACCCCCACATCTGTTTGACAGGCTGCCTCTTTGCTCCCAGGGGCTTTCTCTGCACTCTGACATCCATGCAGGGAATATACAAGGATTTATTCCTTTTAAAAAATAATGTAGATCTATAATCGGAAGGTCTTGTGAGCCCCACTTGTCGGTACATCAATCATAAAAGCTTATTTTCCGGGTGAAAAAGCTTTGCCTCAGTTTCGACACTCTTTGCTCATTACATCTATTAACTTTCTAAGAGTTCTTAATGTCTGTCGTATTAGCTCCCTGCTTTCACTGTGGAAATCTTGCTAAAGGATCCAACAATTTACTCTAGATAAGTTGCCTTCATCAAGTTTTAGGTTCTTTCTGGGATTTATTTTGTTCCATAAAGTTCTCGTTCCACATGAATCGGCTTTCAATAGATTAACCTGCCTAGAAAAAGTCGTCTGTGTTTTCGAATTGCACCGTTAACAAAATGCTGAGATGCAGAGCTAAGATTTTTCTTCTTAAATGCTAAAATTTTTCGGGGGCAAATAAAGCAAATAGAATAAAATTCAGACACTCAAGAAGTCTCAGTCTGGATGTGGAAGCTTTTGAAAACTGTTTTGTTGATCGTCTCGATAGTCAAAAATGTGTCAGACCATAAAAAAAGATAAAATAAAAATCAGGTCTCGACAAGGGAAGAAAAGGGATTTTGGATCAAACCAAAAAGGAAAATTGGAAATTAAAGAGGAAAAGTAGCAGCTCAATGATTTTTTTTTTTAGCCAATATTTATGCATACAAATTGTCTGAAAAATGGGATCTCTTTCTCAAGACAAGCATGGCAAATGAATACAGTTTACCATGTGGTCATTAGAAAGCATGACCACAGCTGAAAAGGCAGGAGTTCCAGCAGTGTTTTAGCCTGCTGAGCATATACAGGTGTGTGTTTACACAATGCCAAGATGGGAGGACATCAGCAATGAACTTCAAAAAACAACTGTTGCTTCCCATCGTTTTGGGAATGGGAATGAGGTAGTGGCACCCAGTCAAGATGGATGCCGCTTTCCCAGAAGTGAACCTCACAGAAAACAAATCTTTTGTAGTTAAAACAACATGGCACCACTACGCTGAGGATGGAGGGGTGATGGCTTGGGCTTGTTCACCAGTGAAATAGTGGAGAGTCAAATGTTCAACAGATCAACAGTTTGGAAAATTGGTACATATTTAATGTAAAATATGTGCTATTTTGCACATAGTCACATTTCTGCAGAATGGATGGAAATTATTTTAGCAACCTGGCCTCAACACTGGTTGAAAGCCATGGTCTGAAAAGTGTGTGTGTGCCAACATCAGCGAACTGAAGCAACGGTGTAAAGAGTGGGTCAAAATTCCCCCAAAATGCTGTGAGAGGCACAACCACTTCATCTTCATTCAATAAGTAATAAAAACACAGAGTCTGTTGCATGTTCTTGCACAGTTGAAGTTAAATATACCTATTTTTAGAGCCTAGTAAAGGTCAGTGGATTTTTTTTTTTACCATGTTATTTTATGTAAAACTATTGAACATAAAGAAAAAAAAAGAATTCAGTTTCATTTTGACTTTACAGGATTTTGAGTTAGAGGTCATTCATTTGACCCGAGTCTGGCAGGAAAAAAGTCTACCACTTCACCCACTGGACACGTCTGAAAAGCATCTTAGCCGTCGCTCCGCACTTTAACTCTAGTTGAAATGTAAAAAGCCTGGCAGTGCGGGCTTTAGATGAGATGAGATGAGCTCTTCAGAATCCTCAGCCTGGAGAGCAGCTGAGGCCTGGCGCTCCCTCTGTGTCACTCCAGCCTTTGTCACGGGCAAAAGACTTGTGTTTTCAGGCAGTAATCAGACAGCCCTGGGGCTCTGTAAAGACCCTGTTCTCCTTTCATATCAACTGTTGCATACACCCTGCTAATTGGAATCCTGCAACTGGGTCACAGGCTTTGTCTCTCAAGTGCTGTCAAGTCATTGAGACGCGTGAATGTGGAATTATGGGTGCCTCAGATGCGCGATAATGTCTCCCCCTCTGCGCTATATTAAGGCGTCCATTTCAGTCTCAACGCAGACGCCGATTTTTTTTTCCTCCCCTTTCTTTCCATTAGGATTTCTCTCTGTTCCTGCGTACAGTTGTTGAAAGGTTTGCGCCCGAAACTGGCAGTCACTGCTGGGGCATTAGCTTTTTGAGAAATATATATAAAAAAAAAAAAAACAAACAAAACGAGCCATTTAAACTGGATCTTTTACTGTAGCATTAAGCGCTTCAGAGCCAGTGAAGCTGATGTGGAGTGATGATGTGACAAAAAGCAAATTCGGCGCTCTGGGTCCAGATGGTTAACAAGTTTAAAGACATTAAGCAGCTCCCTGTAAGTTTTACCGAACTCCGCGTGTCTTTTGATTGGCTCAGGACTAACCTGATTCTGCAGTTTGTCAGTGATTAAAAGCTGAATTAGCCAGCCTTGCATGCCACCAAATGAGGAGAGCCCTCTGGGAAACCAGAGAGACCAAGCAAAGAACATTTCCAATTATACTTCCAAATGACTCATTTTCTTATTGGGCCTTCTATAATTGTGGTGGGTATTGGGTGCATGCAACTCAATTTGTCTTACATATTTGTTGGTTGGATGGTAATAGAGTTGACAGAGCCAAGGGGATGATTTAAAAGAATCAGAAATAAAGAGGGGGAGTGGGGGGGAAACGGATGATAGATCCCTCAATATTTGTTTGATCTGCTTCATCCTTCTTAATACTGTTGAAGTTTAAAACCCAGAAAGAAAATGCCACTTTAATAATCTGTGGTGTGAGGAACAGGAAGACTATCATTTTCCAGTAATCAGGAGAAAGTCTCTCTGGAGTGAGACTTTGTTCCTGACTGGAAAAAATTAATGGGACTTCCTGTGATGTGCTTATCTGTTCCGCAAATCATCAATATATGAACGTATTTGTCAAATTAAATTAGTAAGGCACTTTTTTGGAAACCTCCAAATGCTCTGCAAATATATTAATATTCCTTAAACTTTCCAAATTTTGTGATACTATTGAAAAAAGCCCTAAGGCTGCAGTATATAACTCTTGTAACTATTTTTTTTACATATTTATTAAAACTCACTAAATTGTGACAGTGTAACAAAATATAATCTGAAAAAAAAAAAAAAAACTACTGCCATCTGCATAAATCAGGTAAGTCTTAGCGCTGTTAATCATACGCATGTATGTGCTGCTCAATGTGCTAATGGTCTATTGTGTAAAATTCCACTAAAACACAAAGGTTCAGTTGAAGTTTGAAGGAATACAAATCAAAATGCTAAGTTTGCAATAAAAACAAACGGAAATTAGTAAAGTTTTATTCAATTTGCAGACACGTTTAGAGTTCATCACTGTAAGTTCTTCTCCATGTCTGTAGGTAAACGGTTACACGTAAAACATCTGGTCAGCATGTAAATGACGGAACTCAAGGCACAGAACTGATCCATGCAGGAGTAAAGATTTCAACGGAGCAAAAAAAATGACACAAACTTGTAGAGCTGAATTCATCATCATAGAGTCGTTTAGCTAGTATTATGTTCTCCTGTCTAAGAGACTCAGAAGCAAACTCAAGTCATATGTGATTCCCACAGTGCTTTCAAGAACATTAAAAATCAGTAACAATTCATTCATTAAGACAGAAAAGTGTTTGCGGGTCACATTTAAACATCAGACACGTAACAAGTCGAATAGAGTAAACAGCAGCATTTTGTTATTTCTAAGACATTTATTGATTTGGCTGCCTATCCTGTCCTAAATTCAAACTGACATCTTTGGCTAAAAACCTCAAGCTAATCCCTTCAAACACACTTCCTTTTGCTTTCTTTCAACGGAGCCATTACCGATTTGCGTTTGAAGCTTTTATCCACTCTGCGCGTGCGCGCTCGTCCACAGGAGAGAGTCCTGTGCGAGCGCGGTTCTCGGTGCAGCGCGAGGGGAACAGTAAGCACTAAAGTGCCTGTTAAGCAGCGTGTGTGGGTGAGAACAGAAGGGACAGCTGTGGTTTTGTTATTAGGCAAGCTGCCCACCGCTCACCGCAGGGTAACTGCGAAACAGTCGGGGTCTAAAAGGGACCTCGTCCCGCTCCCTGCTGGGCTTCCCCGGCCAAATCTGCTTTGGCGTTTCCCCCGTCTTTGTTCAGTAACTAAGTGCTTTTTATTTAGCAGAGCGAAAACTCCTTTTTTTGGTCAACTCCCCAGGTGACGCGTTGTCATTGTTGAGCCGGTCATCAAAACACTTGTAAACCTTCACAAGCATATGTCACAAACCAAGGTGCTTTTCTAACAGTAGTATCGCTTTGTTTTAAAAAATACGTGTATATATATATTAATGTGAACGCTCCAGATCAAAAGGATGGAGGCCACTGATTGTTATCAAAGGACAAAATCCAAAATCCATCCATAAATAAACCCTAAACATTAAATATTAATCACCAGCTATTTCTACATTGCCAATTCTCTTAAAATTGCACTTGACAATCAACTTACGCAAACACTAAGACTTAGGAGAGACAATTTACAAAATTTTAAGAGCCAATGTCGACTATCTAACGTCTTGCTGAGCGAGAATCATTGCCAACATTTCATCAGCAGTCCTGTGTTGGTCGGGGCATCAAGCCGGCTCCTCTGGTCCAGTGTTTCCAGCTCAGAGTCATTTCTCCCACAGCTGCAACAGAGAGCAAGATGAAGACGGGGCTCCTGTTAGGACGAGGTAGACGCCTCCATGGTGGACAGGATCCGCACAACCTCAGCTCTCTGCGTGGCGGAGATGTGCTGGGTCATGTGAACGATAGAGTCCATAGCCACCTCTGGATTGGCTTGCACGAGGCTGGAAGAAAAAAAGAAAAAAGGCTTTAGCTCAAACGACGTCACGTCTTTAACTAATTTTTAGAGCAGAATCGGGCGAGTCGTCACCTGCGAATCTGCTTGAGGAGGTGATCCCGCCGGATGTACTTTATGTTCTCGTCGATGACGGATCTGGCGCCCTCTTCTTCAGCCAGCTGCCTCTCCAGCCAGGCCACCACCTCTTCATTGTTGTCCCACAGATACGCCTAAGCAAAAAAAAAAAAAAAAAAAAAAAAAAAAATTTTATAAAATATAAAATACAAAAAGGG
>NW_015112938.1:69772-105413 GCF_001443285.1 Poecilia latipinna | reverse complement strand
CATCGCCGCTCCTCCCCCCGCCAGCCCCCCCCCCCTTTAGTTCTGGTCACAGGAGAACCCACAAAAAAAAAAAAAAAAAAAAAAAAAAAAAAAAAGATTGATAATAGTCAACATGAACAAAGTGTATGTTATTTTTTTTTCTTTTTAAAATAGTTCAAAGACAGTCAGATTCAATAACGAGCGTCAATAAATATCAATTACTTCTTCTTCTCAATTACAAGTCTTGAGACAGATTCTCAATGGGATTTAGAGCTGGACTTTGACTGGGCCACGCAAGAAATTAACATGATTTGTTCAAATCCATGCCATCGTGGTTTCTAGGCCTAGCCTCCCATCAATTTTAAGCAGCTGAAGAAAAGCTTCCTCACAGCATGATTCTGCCACTACCATGTTTCCCCAATGGGACAGTGTTTCAGGTTCAAGATTAAATTACATAGAGTTTGAATTCATTTGCCAATAAGGTCATTTGGAATTCAGTTTTATGTACGGAAATATCTATAAAGGGGGCTGTTTGCAATTGCCAAATGTTTCAGCTTGATATTTGTAAAAGCAATGAAAAAAAAATATATAATAAAATCCAGCAACATTTTTTAATTTATTTATTTATTTTTTTCCCCTTAGGTGATGACTAGGATAAGAAAAGGGTAATTTCAGTTTATATACATAAAGATAATGAGTAAAAACTATAGCACCTCCTGAAGGAACAAATAAATATTAATAACAGCAAAAAAGGTAAAGTCTTCATTTCTTGTTGACTGGTCTGGTCAGAAAAAAAAAAAAAAAAAATTAGCATTCATAAGTGCAGTTATTTCTGCTCCCAAACAAAGCCAGGCTGCAGGGCTTAGCAAAGATTTGGGGGGAGGGAGGGGAGCCTTAATAGGCTCTTGCTGCTCCTGAGCAGTCCTGCTTGAGGTCCACGAGAACATTTAATGCCCTTATTAATCATTTTTAATCTGTTTGCTTTTAATTAAGAAACAGTGTGTTGCTCTCCTATCTGCGCGTGCCAGGGCCGTGATTAATTGTGGCTTAAGACAGGCGGGCGGGACCGGAGTAACGTATGAGCTAACAAGGCCTTTTTCTTGAGCGATCTCCGCCGCTGAGCTGGCTCCCGTCACAGCAGCAGCAGCTGCTCGTCTGAAACCCAGACCGGCCCGGGAGGGAAGCGCCGTTCCTGGATCTTTGAGGGATGTTTTAGTTTATTGACCAATCTGTTGCGGCTGATTATTTGGTGATAAGCACCGGCCCATTTCGCCTGATGTTTCCCTTCATGAGGTCTATTAAGGCTGCTGCTGCGGCTGACCCGGATGTGAGATGGCTGGCTTAACCGCAGAGTCTCTCACTCAGCGAGCTACAGATGCTGGACAACTGGCTCATTTCAAGTGAGAGATAACACTAAACACAGATAATGTGTTTAATTTTACATATAAAAATCCTCATACAGAAAACGTTCGATATGGTCAGAATTAGCAGAGTTTTCTTATAAACGCATAAAAACATGTCCATGATGGTGGGAATTTGATTTGATCACTTGAAAATTTAGCAAACAGTTTTGCAAGTTTCATTTTAATACAGAGAAATGTATGTAAAATCCAGAAGTTAGCTTATAAAATGAAACTAAAAAACTGGTGGGTAGGAAAACCTGTCCTAGCCATTTTTCTTCTACTGACCCAAATCCTGCAGACTCCTGCTTTTAAAAAGGTGCATGAAAAATCCCATTTGAAGTTTATCAGTGAACATCTACAAAATGCTGAGTAAGACTTGAAGAACACCATCCCCACAGGCTAGCAATATTGTACTTTTTGAATAGTTCTTTTCTTGATATTCTGACTCTATTAATCAGAATAAAATACTAAAAAAAGACTTTTTCATACTTTACTTCCAAAAACAGCTGAGGCTTACATATCTACGGCTTTTACCTTCACAGTCCCCTCTGCCTCCACAAACCAGCGCCGCAGCATCGCCTGAATCTGGCCGTCTGTCAGCTCACTGTTGGCTGCCTGGATTTTCCTCTTCACTGTGTCCTCCAGCAGCAGGCGCCTCAGACGCCAGTAGAAGAACTGACGGGAAGTTTGCCATTCCAGGATATCCTGAGTGGGGGAAAAAGGGCAAAAAGAGGGCATTTAAGTATCAAAATATGACTTTTAGATGCTATAGATAGTCTCATGTGTTTACAGTTTCATAAAATGTTCTGCTTTTTACATCAGAGAGGACTTGGAAAAACTCAAAGTCTGAAAAGTGGAATATACCAAGGTTTCTGTTGGACTATATAAGAAGACTAATAGGTAATAATTTTAAAAATGAGGTTATTTATTAGATGTTTATATATATATATATAGTAGTATATAAAACTTGCAGGAAATCTTCTAAACATTTATGGAAGAAATGCGTAGCTCTGATTTGAGTGATCACAGTCAGTCAAAGACTCAATCACAGATTTCTCTAGGCAGACTAAGGTAAACATGGAGTCGAGTTCAAATAATAATCTTCTTGGGTGAATACTGTGTGTAATAAAACACTGGCAACCATCCATCTGTGAAACACCCTTCTGGTAATGTGAGCAAAGAGTGTGCGTCTGTGTGTGTGTGTGAGGAATGGGACTGTGGAGGTGCAGAATGAGCCGAGGCCTGCCTCAGGCTGCTCTATACTAGGTGAGGTGATTGACCAGGGTCATCAGAAGATAATTATGAAGACGAGTCGCGCAGCTTGGTAAGACCAAACATTATTCACTGGACAGGTGCGTCAGCAGCTAGACCGATGCTGCCCTTGGGGGCTTTTCAGGTGATTCACTTACTACACGCTCCCACTGACGCCACACCTGAACAAATGGATGTCTGAGCTCTCACCGTGATCACGCCCTTCTCCTGCATGCGGCCCGGCGTGTCGTGGAGGTCGGCGAACTGCACAGCCACCTGATGGTAGATGGGCAGCAGGAACTCCTCTCGCTCCTTCAGTTTGGTCTCCAGCTCTTTGCGGTCAGCGGGGCTCAGCTCCGGAGTTCCTGTTCGGATCCAAATGACAACAATTTTAAGCAAAATGGTGAAAACCCAAAGAGTCTTTGCTCTTCTGCCCAGTCAGTGTGGATTTTAGGATATGGACGAAATTAAATCGTAGTTCATAATTCTTGTTTTGTTTTTGTTTCTCCTTTTAAATATATGTTCTTTTAAACTGCTTAGTAACATTTTAATGCAATAAAAAAGACTGAAAAAAAACAGTTTTGTCAACACTGATATTCAACAGCAGCACAAATTTGATCTCAGATGCTTTAAAAGAATTCCATGAATAGCCATTCATTATATATAGGGCTGTCAACATTAAAGCATCTGATTACCCTAAAATGTTTAAATATTACATAATGTAGATTAACTCCATTACCCATTTTGACCTAAAAGCCTCTCTGCCACCAAGGGTTAGTGTAAAGCAGTGTGTATAGTCTCAGTATGCAGGACGCTCGCTCCAACTGCTGTGGTGTTAAAGTGAAATTCTGACTTTCTTTGCTCATGTTTTTAGTCGCATTTGGGACTCTGCATTGTTGCACTCAGAAGAAAACCCTGTTTGACCGTCCCGACTTCGACTCTCGCCCTCGTTCCTTTGCTGAACGTCTTTACCGCTTTTCTTCGAAGCTCAAGCTCATAGTTAACATTTCTAAATTCTGTTAGAAACAAAAGGGACTTTTTTCAATCTTCTTGAGTATGAAAACCTGGAAAACTGAGATGTTTGGTTTGAGACAAAAAAAAAAAAAGTTCTTCACCACTTTTAACAAATACCAAAGGCTGCTGGATTATCAAAGTAGCTTTGAAACTCTGGACTTTGTTTTGCTTGCCTCTTTTAATAAACCAATATAGATTAAATTAGACCATAAAAATTAGAATTAGACCATCAGAATATCCATTTTCTTGACATATTAGAGTCAAATAGATTCTTGATAACTTTTAGACTGACTCATTAACACTAATATCCTTTAATGTGGCTGATAAACGCTGCATAAATCATTGTTGCCAAAGCCAATAAAGGTGAAGCTCGAGTCTAAAACACAAAAATCCTACAATCAAAAAGAACTCCCAGTGTGTATTCATTTTCCTCATCTCCTTATCCCGTTACCATCAATTCAAGTTCCCCATGTGAATGAAGCTAAAGAATCAACAGCATTTTGTTTTGGAGCTCCCACTCCCTCCCCCTCTCCCAAACCCCTTGCTGATTTCTGTCAATTCCAATCTGTAAGCTCTCCAGCCCTCCAGAAGCCCACCTTTATTCCATCATGTTTTGCTTAAAGCGCCAAACCAGCGCAGCATCAGAGCAAACCAAAATCGATAGCCTGCACCGGGGAGCTGGTGATTGATCCGAGTGGGCTGTGATTGACACGTCTCCCGGGGGACAGCAGCGAAGATGACACAATCAACACCAAAAATAAAGCAGGGTGGGGGAAAGCACCACATGGTCCCACTTGATGTACGACCAACTCAGTGAAGTGAAAAGAGGGCTACAAGTGAAAAAGCATCAGGTGTAAAGATGGCAGGGCTCACCAAGCCTCTCGGCCAAGCCCATGTAGACTGGATCTACTCTCCTCATGGTTTTCACCAGGTCCTTCTTTCTGAACTTGATCTCCACTGTTCCTTCAGGCTCCAACACGCCGCCTCTGAAAAAGAGACACGATAAAAGTTAATAATTGAGATCCATTTCAATCCAATTTAGTTCCACTTCAACCACAAACGTCAGTAGATTATGTTGCGATTTCATGTGATAGACCAACATAAAGTAGAAGATGATTGTTTAATCAATAGAACCTTTTGTGCAGTTTTCAAGATTTTAAATAATTAAGCTATAAAGATTGGGTTGGTATTTTTACGCCATCCATTTAAAGAGAGTTTTTAAGCATAAGGAAGAAAAGCGTCCTCTCCCCATTTGTCTATCACATTAAATCCCATTAAGTCCGGTGATATTTGATTGTCCTGTAAAATTCCAAAACGTGAAAGAGTTAAAAAGGGATGAATGTTTTTGCAACCCCGTCAATAATTTATATTTCTCAGCTTTAAGAACTTACCTGCTGTCCTTGTCGGCATACATCTCCATGTGACGGGGGTTGATGGTGGGGTCTATGACCACCCAGGAGCCTCCTCTCAGCTCCGCCTGAGGGGGGATGTAAACTAGAACAGGCTGCTTGTACTCCCTCAGTCCGTCCACAATGTAGGCTCCAAACTTCAACACCTGGTCGTACATGTCTGGGAAGAATGGTTTCAAGTTAGATTACAGAAAGTTTGCCCTTACTCATAGTGGCAGATGACCAAGGAGGAGAAATACCTTTCATTCCCCCAGAAAAGCCTCTCCAGTTGGAAAACACAATGAGAGGTAAACCCTCTCGGTTCAGATCCTTGATGGCTTGAGCTGTTTTAAAAGCAGAATCTGGAAACCACACCTGTCCCGCCTGCTGGATGATCTACACATAGAAAAACAGGATAGTTTTCAGGATACAATTAGTATCCTAATACTAATACACAGTGTCCAGCCAAGGTATTCGTATCCTTTGAGCTTTTCCACTGCACATATTTTATGTAAAGATTCCAGACATTTTCACAAGGAAGAAAACAGGAAGCAGACAAGTAAAGAAAGAATGATGGGAGAAAAAAAAACAGAGAAGGAAAGACAGGGAAAGAGAATGAGAGCAAAACACAAACAGAAGAAAAAATAGAAAAAGACAAAAAAAAAAGCCAGACAGTAAAATAAAGGCAGATAGGAAGATGTAAGGGAACAAGCAAGGAAGAAGAAAATCATAAAGGAGATGAATGAAGGATGAAGCCAGAAAGGTGACAAGGAAGAAAGAAAGGAAGGTGACAAAGGAAGGATGGAAACATCTGGTGAGGCACTGCACCTTTTCACTCAGAGTGAATCTTACCTTAGCCTCTGAGTCCAAATTGGCTGGATCAGCTGGGATTGACAGCTCCACTGTCCTGGTTTCCACAGCAACAACACCAGTAGGTATCCCTCCCAACCTGGATAAAAAAAAAAAAAAAATAGGAAAACAGTCACAAAGAAACTCCCAAAACATTTCACAAAGCTAATGTTTCTGTGGGTGTTGAATATACCTGGCTCTGCCCACCACCACACTCTGAGCCCAGGGCTGCATGATCTCCATGAAGGAGCCTTGGTCAAAGAATCCACTCTGCCAGGAACCCTTTGGATCTTCACAAAGAGAAGGAGGTAAGAGCGTCAAGACAAAGCACAAAGCTTTATCAGACCTCAAGTGAATGGTGCCCCAAAAGCAGCCAAATCAATCGCTACATGATTATCCCTTCTCCTTCTCCTTCCTCAACTTGTTTCTGGATTCTGTCTCGCCTCATTTTGTTCCTTCTGTGTGCTTAGCGGCGGCCATGATGGATGACTGTAGAAGCAGCCCAGCTCAGCGGTTTTTCTGCTTGCACAGTCTGAGGAACATGCCCGGCCTTTGAGGTTACCATTCAATTAGGCCTCGCCACTCCTCGCTAACAGAGAAGTTGACAGAGTTCCCACACTGTATCTCAAATCCTCTGTAATTACACCACTGTTTAACCTGCAGAGTAAGATGTACTACACATATTCTGCTGATGACCTTGCCTCTAATACTTTATTTACTTAATAGCCCTTCTATATCTAATGAATTGTTCCAACCTTTAACTCTTGGTCTGAAATGATGAATCTGTATGTTTGCTTCAAAAGACGCAGACAATCAGACTGCAACTTTTTATCAGCTGCAGATAAAGCAGGGTTAGTAATTAGAGGAGCTACATCAAATTGATAAATTATATTTATCATCACAGTTTAGAAGCCAGAAGAGTAAATACTACCAAATTCTAAGCCTCACATGTAACAGAGCATGATTTCCACTGAAACATAAACAGGATGAGGAAAAACGGGCTGGGTGATATGGACTCAAATATATCTTCTAAGTTTTGTCTGAAATATTTACTTTCTTTAGTAAGATTGGCATTTATCTGCAAGGTTTCCCACAACTGCAAAGTTGTGGGAGATGTCTATAGGATGTCCATTTTTTTTTTATTTCAGAGACATAAGGGACTTACTTTGACTAGGACGTCCTGCCAGCATCCAGCGAGGATCATAAGGTGTCTTGGTCGGCACAAACTCCACCAGACGATCTATGGGATCCTTTGCACTGATGATGGGTACTGGATTGGATTTACACTAAGGAACATATACATTATAAGTGTACAGAAAACAGCTCTTGAATTTCATACGTGTGAAAGTCGACAAGAATAAGATTACCTTGGGCATGTAGGACAACCACTGCAACAAGTTAAAGACTCCCTCAAAGTCATCGCAGACAGTACTGTGGGTCACACCGTTGTTGTGCATGATCTGAATTCCACCCAGTTGGTTGTTGGAGGTGTACACCTCTCTGCCTAGCACCTGAAAACACAAATGATTGTCGAATTTAAGAAGGAAAATACAACATTTTAATCGGTTCAATCCCAGAATTGCAATCAGAAAGAAATTTACTGGCCAAGAAGTTTACACAAATAAGGAACTTGTTTCCGGTTTAAATCGCTCACAGGGTGAACAATATAAATATTAATATAAAAGTATAAACTTTAAAGGAGTTTAAACTCTTAAACTGCATTACAAAAGATTATGAAGTAATGATTACTTCATAATCCTGATAACCTCTTCCAAAAGCTCTCAAACTGAGTCAAAGAAATATCCAACATTGACAGCTGAAGGTATTTTCAGCTGAGTTTAATGAGATCTGACACAGATGAAGACATTCCAAGGAACAGCATCTTTGTCAATAGAGGCGATAACCAGCCGGAGAGCACAGCATCATAGCAGGAACAGGCCAGTGGTCTCAGAAACAGATACTGCCTCATCTTACCCCAGGATTTTCAGAGATGATGAAAAACTAATTTTGGTCTTTTGCATGGTTTTTGTTGGTAAGTTGTGAATCGTCCAGATGTAACCATCTGTAAGTTAGAAGCTTCGAACTTCTTTTCTCTCTCCACGTCACTCAGGTGAAGCCATAAAGTCTCCCCTGTCAGCCCACCCTATTTTCATAAGCAGCTCAGAACAGGTGGCTGGGCGCTGACATGCTCCCATAAAAATCAAGACTGGAGCTCAATCCCTACCCTCAGCTCTCACCTTTTCAGCCATCATTTACTTTCTTTATTACCATTAATGGTTATGTATCTGGCTACAAATCTGGGGCACTCTCCTAAAGCTGTCAGGAGAGGCGGCAGCCCCAAGAAACATTACAGTCACCTTGACATACACAAAACCTCTGAGCCTCTGGCCATCGCCTGCTTCATTAAGATTCCGTGGCGGAGAGAGGAAGAAGAGGAGGAGGAGATATTGGATGAGGGACAGAGCGGGACGACTGGGAGGAGAAAAACTAGAGGCCAACTGGTAGCAACAGCTCACTGGGGTATTTGTGGTAGTAGTTACTATCCACTCCCCATGAAAATCGGAGCGTTTTCTAGCAGCTAATGAAATGATGATCTGCGGGTGGCCGCCTGCTGCTCCCTATTACGTTTCAGCTAATAGCCAAGAATCCACATGACGGATTAGCTGGAAGAGATTCCTCACTTTCATCAAAACTGAATGGAAATTAAATACTAAATATACAGTTTCATTAAAAAAAAGACTACTTTGCCCTTACAGATTTATTCAGGTTTGTTTTTTTGTTGCACTTAAATGTTGCAGATTATGAAATGTATTTTATCTTCAGATAAGGATGGAACAATTAATTGGAATAATCGTGATGAGTCGATTATTGAAATGACTGTCAACTCTATATATACTATGTTTTATATATATATACTATATACTCCAGTTAAGTGTTAACTGGAGTATGTTAACGCTTGTTAACATACAAGCATTAACATACTCAGAGCAGTAATTAAGGCAAAACTGTTCAAAAAATATTTACATTTTGGATTGAAATTAGTAAATAAACTGCTTCCATAAATATGTTCTACTTAGAAATCCTCAAGTGGAATAGCTCTAACTTTAATTGGCTCAAATTCTGTAGTTAAAAAAACAAAGAAAGAAAAAGAACAACTCACATTAGGCACTTTTTGTCATCCAAATATGAAATGATTAATGATGTTAAGTTAAGCAGAACAGGTTGAGCTTTTCACATGTTGATCTTGGAAGTATTAGTTTTAGCTTCAGATGAGTCCTTTCCAACAAATAACCAAGCATTTACTGATTTAATGCTTTATTTTTGCAATAGGCAACAAAATGTTTATTTTCTTATTTAAAAAGGGGATTGAATTAGTTATTTATTTATTTTAATGTATTTCTAATGTTGTATAAAAAATGGTGGTTAAATTAACAATCTGCAGAATGTGCCAATCTTTTATCCGATTAATCTCCGGAAAAAACAACAGAAAAATCAATTACTCGTTAGTTGCGGCCCTAATATCAGTTGACATAGATAACCTGAGTAAACCCGAACAGCAACTTTCAAATTATTTGTTTTTTCAAAGGAACATTTCTAATCTTCCTAAATAGTGAACAAATCGTGACTAAATTTAATGGCTGAATTTCCCAATCCGTGCCCGACCGCCTGATGTGCAGAATAAAAAATAAGTGCACTCCAATTTCTCCCCAGTGACGCAAAAATACTCATCGTCGTTTACCAAAAACGCTAGATGCTGTCACCGATGGCAACCCAAGTTATTAGGTTTCAGGTAGAACTTTTTATAAGCAGTAAATGAGATCTTCATTTGGAAACTGTCAGTCATATTCAAGTTATTCTCGTCTGTAAATGTGACAAAAAAAAAAGAAAAGGAAAATACTATTTTACAGCGCTGAATACAGATATACAGCATCTAGACTGCAAATATTTTTAAATAACAATCACTGCTCCCACAAATGGAGATAAACAGCAGGGCGATCTAATAACTGAGCTTCCAGGAATATTTGTATGCCATCATTTGGCCATTTGCATGGTTTACCATGTTGCAGCGTGTCATATAATTTGAAATGGAGTCATCCTAATGCACTGACAAGGACAGAGAATGGAAAGCAAGACAGCAGGAGGCAATGAAGCATACAGACACACACACGCACACACACATCAATTGTGTGCAGAAAAACAATCTGCATCAGCAAAACTTTTCATTTTGATTAAAAACAAATGATATGGGTGTCCTGCACTGCAGCCTCTGGCATGTCACTCTATTTCTATGCAAATACAGCTTCATGGTTCGCTTTCAATTATTCCGCTTTGAGTGGCAGGCAGGCCCGTGGCTGCCGTCGGAAAGGGAATCCTTGTAGAACAGAGCAGAGCAGAGAGGAGCGAGCCTGAAAATTGCAGGATCAGCGAGTCAGAACAAGCCACGAAAAAAAAAAAAAAAAAAATCAGAGCAGAATCCTTTTCTCTTTTTTGACACAAAAACCTCCTTCGTCCTCCAATCATGTCCTTCTAAAGGATTTCTTCATTATATCGCAAAACAGGTTAAAAAAACAAAAAGTGTTTCACTAACACTTATTTGAACTTCTCTCCTTAATGGCTTGAAATTTTAATAGTCAACTAGTAAACGCTTTAAGAGATTTTCCTCATTAAAATGCAGATTCATTATTGGTGATAATTTAAGGAACAGCTCATTTGGTGCTCACACTGATTCCACTAACAAAAAAAAAAAAAAAAAGTAAATTGTCTTTGTGCCGAAGCACAGATTGTGCATTTGAGCTCATTCTACCTTGTTGAGTGCCCCAGCTCCTGTGAGGATGATGTGAGAGTTGTCCACCTGGATAGTTCTCTGTCCAAGCCTCACCAGATAGGCTCCGATGCCGATGGCTCGACATGTGACCTGTGAGACAAGTGTCCTAAAATATCAGATATTTTCAAAGTAGCAACATGCCATCTTTAATAGAGCAAGAGCATTTGTATGACTTGACCCTTTTCACATTTTGCCATGTTCGCACCACAAACTTCAAAACATTTTCTTGGGATTTTATGTGATATACCAACACAGAAACAGAACAAAAGGATACATATTTTAATTTTTTTTTACCACATAAAAACCTAAAAAGTGTGATGTGTATTTGTATTTAGACCCTCTGAGTCAATACTTTGCAGAGTCACCTTTAGATGCATACAGTTGCATCATGGGATATGTTCACTTTAAGACATGCATATGCTTTGATTTAAATTGCTCCACTGTCTCTCTGGCTGCAGGTTTAAATTACCTTGTCTCCCAAAGCATCAAGATGCCACTACTACCATTATCTTTCAACACCATTTAATTAATAATTAGTCCCTCTAGGAAGTTGAGATCGCAACTGTTAATACAAATTCAGTCATCATCACGACTCTTCCGCAAATTTGACCAATCACAGTAGCATTTTTCTCAAGAACTTTTTGAGGTGTTCTCTAGGACTTGCTTATACTGTGTGTGTACAGCTCATGTTAAGTTGAAATATCAATATTTGATTCTTCTTTTGCATGTTCACAACTGCACAGGACATGATTTTATTTGTCTTAAGGATGTCATTTCAAGAAGGAATGTGCAAATGTTAATTGCACTTTAAATTTTAGCTATGTTAAAAGCCTGCCTTTTTTTGGGAAGGTTATGTGCAGCAATTTAAACTTTTTTGTAAGATCATGTTATGGCAAAAATAAAGCTTTACAAATAACATTTGCAATTTTGATTGCAACATTTTGAAAAAAATAACAAAATTAGTCATCTTTAGGCCACAACAATTAAAAAAAAAAAAAAAAGCATGACAATATCCTGTAGGGGCTGATTAACTAAATGACTTCTGAAAGTAATTGGCTGCACTGGATTTATTTCGGTACCAAGTGAAATGTTTGCCACACTTTTCAGATTTATACACATGGACATTTTGCTTCCATTTTATAGCTATATACCTTGTGTTTACTATCACATGAAATGCCAATGAAACCCACAAACGTTTGAGGTAGTAGTCAAGCCTTCGCTCAAGTTAAATGTGTATTCTTTAGTCTTACCAGGTTCATGGTGATGATCTCCTCATAAGCTAAAGAAGATTCTCCAGCAATCATTCCAGATCCCCTCAGGTTCTCCACACCAAGCCCCTCCTCCTTTCCAATAATGTCAGTGATCTTGTACCTGCACGACAGGATCTACAGTTTACATCCAAACCAAATGTGACCGGCAGACTTTGTGAATTTTACACAATTTCAACAGAACGATGCGTACTTCTCGCATTCTGTAGCAGGATTTTGTTGTTATAAAAACAAAACAAAACAAAAAAAAAAACAATAACAAATATTACCTTGATTCTCCTTCGTCTTCCACATGTTCACAATGTACAGAATTAAGAGCTGAGACCTTTTTATAGTCCTGAGGTGTGAGGTACAGATACTTGAAACCCTGCAGAGAATATAGAACTCATAATAAATTAAACATAAATACACAGAAATGTTGATAGAAAATAATATGGATTTTTGAAATGAAGCTGTGGAAATACAGATAACTTTTCCCCTTATAAAAACAGAAAAATCTTGTAAGAAGAAGAAAACTACATTTGTTTTTGCAAATAAATAATACTCTCCGCAGATTACCCATCGATTTTAAAAACATCCAACAACCCTGAGTTGGTTTATGATGCCTGAAACATTTCCTGACCTTGTATGGATCAGCTGGATCCTGCCAGGCCACGTGGAACATGTGTCGGATCTCCTCCGCCAGGCCGATGCGGGCGCCGCTGTTTGCTGCGATGTAGATGCGAGGGATGCCGCTCTCCCTCGCCATCTCGGAAGCTCGCAGAAACAGAACGTCCTCCTGAGGTCCAAATGAGCCTATCTTGTGAGTGATATCATTGCTTATGACTATGATCTCACGTCCTGCTGGATACTCGGGGGTTCGCAGAATCATCCGCCACGCCACCATGCCAATCTGGACAGACAAATAGACAATTTAGAGTGATAAAGGGGGGAAAAAAAAAAAACATTTTATAAATACAAAATTTTTAGATTTGTTTTAAAACTGATTAAAAACGAAGCTACAAGACTGGATACAGGATTTTATATAAACTGTTTATATTTGTTTTTGGTTTTTTTGCTTGATATAAATGTAATCATCTGAAAAAGTTCTGACTTTATAGACTAAAATCCTGAGCTTTGCAGGGAAGAAAGTGCGTGACAACAACTCAAACATACAGCCAAAGCAACAGAGACACCTACAGAGGAAATCATGAATTACATACTTAAAAATATATACATGTCAAAATATTGACAGAAAAGCTTCCGTTTTTATTGCATGTGTTCGTCTAGGCAGCTTAACTCACTGACCTCATTTCCTCCTGGGAGTCTGTTCATCTGCACCAGCTGACCCTGTGCATCCAGAACCAGCTCAGTGAAGGTGAGGAGATCAGGAGGAGGTGGGCATTCAGGTAGGAAAGCATAGGCCTGACTAGAGTTCCACAGCTTTTTCAAAGCCTAGGCGATATCAAAAAGACAGAAATGGGCATTAAGAAATAGGCAACATGTTTTAATACAAATCAAGTTTCTGTACAATACCTGTCTGAACATCTCAGGAAAGTCGTAGACATATGTGGTGCCCAAAGATTGAGCCTGGAAGCGCTTGGATTGTAACAGGTCCTTGGTCACATAAGGTGTATTGATTAGCATACCATGCAAGGGGCCTTGTTTGTCACCATACGCCTGGAACATAATCTGGAAAGACAAATTATAAAATTAGCCAATTTACTAATGCACTGTTGTCTTCAAATTTGGGATTAAAATGGAAAAAATAAAATAATTATTTTAATGATTATGGCATATCACAATACCACTGACATTACATTTGTAGTTAAATTCTCTTGCAACTATAAGCAGTAATCCTCTTTGATTTAAAGAAAAAGTAGAGATGCACCTATCAGAAATCCGATAATTTATAATAACTGATTTGGTAAAAGGTCCAACTCGTCAATTCCAGTTAAGTGTGAACAACAAAAAGAACTTCAAAGTTTCTTGTCTCTATGCATCACTGAAAATTCACAAGCGCAGTGGAATCCTACTTATTGGACTGAAGTAATTATATGGCTGGTCAATATGGCTGAAAAGTATTACGATAAGCATTTCATAGGATTTAGTAAGCTTTGTCTTCTTCCTAGTCTTTTTTTAACTGGAAACTTTTGTTTCCTCAATTTATTAATTTTCTCCATTTTTCTTTTTCTTTGACATTTTACATGTTTGTAATAAATAAAGACTGTGTCATTTCATGCCAATCGATAATTTTAGATTTTTTGTTTTTGTTTTAAATATCCAAAATACTTCCAAACTACTGACCATTCCTCTTTTATCAACAAGGTCCTCTTAAGCTGTTTTGCTCATTTTCTCCTTTCACTACACCAAGACGTTTTTGTTTTTATTATTTTTCTAAGCAGTACAGCTAGATTCAGAGCTGACGCGTTGAACCGGGCGCACGGTGTTCTGTCAGATCAGCATACGTTGTCAGATAGTCATATGCTTAGCTCAGACATGTATATGCAGTCATTACCATATGATTTTATTTAATCAGCAACATAGAATCATGACGTAGATAATCATATACTTTGTTATTAACAGCTGTATGGCATCCTGACTTAGCGGTTAAGTAAGTTAATGAGTTTTACACGGGCGTGTGTTGTAATTGCAGCTGCAGCCAGACCTGCTTTAAATACACTTTGAAACCACAACAACGCATGTCTATCTATCTAGTTATCACACTATATCATATTATAAACAATTTAATGACTTATTTTCGTCATAACTTGTTGCGTATGCTGAACTGACAACTCCACTGACGGTCGGACTTCTTAATGCGCATGCGCGGGTATGCGTACTCGCTGCATGTATGCTACCAGACCACTTGTCTTGGCTCTCGCGCGATCAACACGAACTTTCAAAAGCGCCCCACGGTGGCACAACATGAAACAACTTCCACTCCACATACTCCGCGTGCACTGTGGTGATGGTGATTTCAAGCTTACATTTTCTTTCAAGTCCTTAATTTCCCACAATTATAATAAACACTAGCAAGTTTGATGAGCTAGTCGGGCATCTGGAACCGTTTCTTCTCCACCAGGCACCGGCAAACTGTCGGTGCTGCACAGAGAGTAGCAGTCACGTGAAGCAGACTCTCAACATGGTCAGCTCGGTGTCGCAATTCTCAAACAGTTCGATGTGAACACAGTCCGACACCGAGTACACGTCCACAGTCTTAAGAAAAAAATACCTTTGAGAAAACGTTTCCGGCGGACGTTCGCTTCGGGACCTGGGGACGTTCTCTTTACGACTTCGGCTTGAGCACGTGCGGACGAGGAGTGAAGTATGCCGGAATGTGTTGAGGGCAACATGAAACTGCTGCTGGCGTGTTACTTAGCAAATTGTTGCTAGGCAACCAAAGAACGAGTGAAGTCAGTTGATGCCACAAATCTTTTTTTTAGCTAAGCCGTGAGAGGTTGAGCAGTTAAAGCCTTTCCTCTGGCTTCTGCCCACAACGAAGTGCGGTTCTGGATCAGAGTTTAGCGAAATTATAAATTTTATCTTAGATAATAGATATTGATTATGTGTCTATCACCCAGCCCCACAATGCGTCTCTTATTCTGTAAAACAAAACAAACTGAGCAACTGATTGGCTGAAACAGGACAATATTCTCCTTTTTAAGGCTTTGATATACTCAAACTGTAAAAGACTGGTTCCTATTTAAATTTTACTGGTCTCTCTCATGAGTTTCTCCAATCTTCAGTTATAAAAACAAAATAGCAACCTCTCAGTCATGTAGAAGGAATGCATGAAGAAATCAATGGATGACCTTCCCCACACCCTCCAACCCCCCTAAAAAAAAAAAAAAAAAAAAAAAAAAATGGAAATGTGCACAAAAGCAAATGTTCTGTAATGGTTTAATATGGATTTAGCCTTTTTCTTTTTAACATGAAGTTAATGAATGAATCACAGGGATGGAAGGATGATGACCCAATGACTGGATGAATCAAGTCTTACCTCATCTGCTGCAGGAAGCAAAATAACACAAAAAATTGTCCACCAGGCAAAGGGCACAAAACCACATAGAGGATCCCCTCTGGATTGTCACAAATCTTAAAAGTGACTTTTTTCAAATACATTTTTAAAAAATTCTTCACTCAAAAAGTGCAACCAGAACCAGAACTATCTAGAAATAATTTGTAGTCCCTTGCCCAAGACTGGACAATAAAAAGAGGATGAGATGGAAAATGGATGAGTGCCCCACCTGTCGATCTTTGGGCCCCACCTGTCCCGTTCGGGAGTCAGTGACCTCCTTGTACAGGCTGATATCCAGGTAGTAGCCTGATTCATTAGTTAGGAAGAGCCGGATGGGAATTTGCTTTCCCGTCGGAGTCAGGCGGATGTTGATTTTTAGTTCAGCTTGCAGGACGCGAAGCTTCCACAGACGGCTGCCATAGCGCATCACCATCGAGCGCACGGACTCCTCGATCTGATGTTTGTACGGAATTAAATTACTAAGCAGCAAATTCGCTTATGATAATCTGTGCTGTGTGTCAAATGTTTCACAAACCTTTGATGGATCCATGATGACGGTAGGGACAAAGTTGAGGAAGATGTGGTTGCAGTCCGTCCTGACAGTTGTGTTGTTGAAAGCCACCTCCAGTTCATCCATGGCTTCCAGCAGAAGACGCTCTGCTTCATTGTGAAGGTATTCAAAGGAAGCTTCCTATTAAGTCAACAGAACAGCCGTTTGAATAAGATTAAGAAAAAAATCCTATATATTGTAAAATCATTTGGGAAAAGAGATGCACCAGCATCTCATTAATGCTGATAGTAGGAATGGGATGGTTTTTACTTTGACTGGCCCTGACGTGGTGAATAGCCAGCAAGAAACTCAAAAATCAAATTATTTCCTGATTAAACAACACCCCACAACTAGATGCTACCAGGCCCACACCAACTCCCACTGTTTAGTGTGGAAGTTGTTGTGAAGGGCAGAATACAAAGTTAGATGTTATTTTTAAAGCACAAACTATTACAAACGAATGCCAAAGACAGTTAAAAATGTCAACTTCATCTTCATGTCTTCATCTTAAAATATTAATGAAACCCTGTTTTATGGTGACACCCTTGCTACTAATATAAACAACACTTCATTATAGGTAGGCTAGAAAATTCATTCATAATTTAAATCTTGTTCTTATTATTCAGATTTTGATTATGTAAATGGGGGGGGGGGTATCCATCTTTTCTCACCTTTGTGACCAGATCAGAATGGCGGATGATTGCCCGGACAAAGAATCGATAATCGGTGACCTCTGTGCCCACCTCCACACGTGCTGCGCCCAGGTACAGGTGCATCTTGTGGTTGGCGCAGGGAATGGCGGTCAGTGCAAAGTTGCGCATGCGATTGAGCTCCAACTGGAAAGCCAACGCTGGCTCCAGGTGCCGATAGATCCTGTCTTCTTCAAACTGAGAGGAAAAGCAGAGAGACAAAACCAACAGTTAGCTCAAGAAAGTTTTGAAAAAGCTTCTTTCAACTCATATCTAAACACATTTTCTCTAGTTATAACATCTAACAGTCTTTTTAATAGGAGAAGTACCAGGAGAACATATTAGGACCGAGTTGATATAAGAGTAGAGAGACGCCTTGGAGCAACACAATGTATTAAGTAAATGAAATCCTGAACAATCTTAATCTCAGGAAGCTGCTAATGGGTGTCATTTCTCTTAAATGGGGAATATAATTAAAGAGTTCATTACTGTAATGAGTTTTAGTGGAGTGCAGTTGCACAGAAACTATCAGGCGTGCTGGACAAGACGAGTCATCACAGATTCAGAAAGAAAATAACTCAAGAGAGCTGAGGGAGTGGGAATGGGTGGTAAATCTGTTTTCTTTCCAAATATAATGTAAATGGAAGACTGTTAATCAGTTTAATGTTAGCAACTGATGATATTTAGCAAAGAGTGGACACTTTTTAGGACCCGTTTTAGGCCAACACCTACCTTATCTCTCGCCCGGAATGTGAAGAATTTTGGGAATTCTCTCTGTGAATAAAATTTTTGATAAAAACATACATTAGTAGAAGGTAACCTTTAAAGCATTCAAATTTAATAGCAGGTGAAAAGGCATAGTCTGGTTCTAGCTTTCACTACTCCGCAGCGAACAAGTCTGCTGTGTTCCTAATGCGGCGCATTGATGTTTTCTCGCTATAATTTATCAGCCAAACAATCAGAGTGTTCACAAAAGCAGCAAGTTATCATTGGTGCACTGACAAGCCACATATACATGCAGCACTTGCTATGCTGATGAATAAAATATCTTCTTCCCTCAGAGACATGTGATCTTCTGAATAATGCCTGGTAGCGCTGTTTGACACTATCAGATGAAGCGTCCCACTTGCCAAAACAATGCCTGGGCGATTGGAGATGCTCTTATCAACTCGCAGCCGACGCGATGATGAGAGAGCTGCAAACCTCCAAAGACATGATTTGGTGCCACGATTAAACATCGCTTCTACTTAACATTATAGATTTATAGAAAACATATATATTTTACAATGCGAGACCTAGGCATGAATATATACATCACATAGGATGGAAAACTAGCGGAATACCCTCTATGTAAGATGTGGCAGCTAGCGTGATTGGGCTCTTGTTATACCTCTACAAAAAGACAAATAAAAAAAAAAAACAGAGGTTGAAGACATGCAAATCTTTTCAAATTCAATCCAAATTGACAAACGAGAAGAGAAGGATACATGGTTTCCTTTTTATATAAATGTAGATTCATCAGCATAGATACGAACCAACCAAAAGAGGTGGTTCTCTGCTAAGATGAAACCAAAAGTTTGGCCTACATGGAAACTTCTATACGAGACTGAAAACTTAAGACTGCATATAACCCTGAACACTCCGTCTACCCCCATGAAGCACGGTGGTGGATGCATTATGCTGTGGAGATGCTTTTCATTAGCATATATATGGAAATTGGTCAGAGTAGATGGAAAGACATAGTACTGGAAAAACGACAACTTGTCTATTACAGGAGACTATTTAATGATGAATGTTTATTAGAATCAAGTTAGATTTGACATTAACTTGATTTTTAGTACTCTCTTCCTCAATAAAGGTGAGCAAGAACAAACCAGACTTCACTTGTCTCTCAGTACTTACATGAAACCTTTGGTCCACCTCACAGTTGACTTGTTTTCTGAAATCCTACCATCAAAAATGAACAAAAGCGAGGCATGCAGAAAGATACAGAGAAAGAGAGAAGGGAAGAGAAGCTAAATTTCAAATTATTAGTGTAATTACCACAGTAATGCAGTTCAATATAATTGTTTATAAAATACAAATAATTGCAGAAAGAAACATGCAAGACTTAGTACAATTGTTATATTCTGTGAGATGCCATTAAAACTGCTCAATTGGTGACATGCGAAGAAGCAGACAGTGTACTTCATGGAAATCAAAATTCTTACCTTCTGAGCTACTAGGAATGTCAGTCTTCGGATGCCGTGTTCAAAGAGCAACGATTTCTGAAATAAAACAATTTCTAGTTATAACATCTAGCATTTTTCTGCATGAACATTTTTTTGGGGCATTTCAAATTCTACATGCTACTTTTGAAGTTGAGACAAAGACTTGTTCGTCAACAGAGCTAACCTTTGACTGGGTGAACTCCCGAAACATGGCTGCCAGGCCATCGTCGTCGATGTCGCTGTCCGTCTTTATCGCTACGTTCAGGATGTGGATAGGCTCTTCCTGGACACTCTGCATGATAAATTAAGCGGCATTTGTTTTGGATTACACAAATACCAATGTAAAGGTCAGTTACATGGCTGTGCTGGTCTCTAGTAATCACCTTGTTGTCCTCTTCACCGTACAGGACAGGGTTGCCTCCATCAGGGAACATTGGACTTGCAGGGGGCGAGTCAGAAAAGCAGCTCAGGACATCATTAATGTTCCTGCAAGGAAACAAGAATCGTAAAATGTATTTTATAAATGTTTATTTTTTCTCAGTGATACCAGGGGTAGAACATTTTCTTACAAAAAAAAAAAGATTCTGACCTTGTAAACTCTTGGAAGGAGCGGAAAGAAACCATGGCTCCCATACGTTGACAGGGTGGTGTAAAAGACGTGTCCAGCAGGACATCACTTACACTGGCCACATGCATCATGCCGTAGTGATTCAGGTTGGATGAGAAGGACATCCTAATATGTAGACATAAGACAATGTTGAGGAAAAACTGCCAGTTTGGCAAAATTGAGGGTGAAGGTTATCCCGGTCCACCTTAAAAACCAACTCAGTTTTGATCCCTCTGTTTTCCGGCAGGTCCGTAAACCAAGTTACCATAATTTTAGAGATGCACTGAGAAATTGACTTGTGAATGGAATACGGTGAAAATCCAATATTTTTCTGTCCAGCAAACGCACCGCACTCTGGACACATTTACTGAGTGAAGAAGACTTTAATGCTGAAACAAGTCTGTGCTTCTACATTTTTCCCCACTTATAAACATGGAAAAACATGTCCTCTTATAAGTGAAAAAAAAATGTTACTGAAACCAGTATTTTTCTTTTATCCATATGCTCCTATATCTGGACTAGAAATTAGACAAAAATACTTGTTAAGATTTTGTGTTTTTGCGGTGTTATCATATTTAAAACTTGGATCGGTGCATCTCTAATTTCTATTACAGAAGAAGAAAGTCTCACATATGAGATACAAGGGACCTGAGTGGAAAAAAAAAGCAAGAACAATTATCTTTCATGTAATTAATGTAACTGATACAGGCCGTGTCAGTTACATTAAAGGCAAGAAAATATACTTCTCATGTGACAAAGAAAAGTTAGATTCACCAGAAAGACCCTTTAGATTGTTTCCTTTCATTTGGTTAGGTTGTTAGTCAGTAGGTGATAAGAATATTTCCCAGACGCTGCACCAACTGTGATCACTGAAGACATTCTTGAATCTAACCTTTCTTCAGATTCCAAATCTTTCTTCTCAGCATTCTCATCCTTAGCTTCACTATCCTGGGATTTAAGCTCCTGTGGTTTTGGTTCCTGTGCTTTAGCATCCCAGGTCTTAAGATAGTCCAGGATAGGAGTGGTCATTTTCCTGACAGGGCAGTTAGAGGTTTTAGTATTGGATATTCTTACTAGTACCTGTTATTTCTCCTATAACTTTCTTTGTTATATAACATTATGCACCGTCTAAGCAAGGACTTGAAGGATTTGCGTAATAGTTTGGATTAAACACATAATCTCTAACACACAAGCGTAAAAACATTTGCACAAATAAAGGCCAACCACTCTGCACTAAAAAAATTGCACCAGTGTGTGCAAGTTTTTTTTTGTTGTTGTTGTTTTTTTTTGTTAAAATGGTATGTGGTTTCTACTTTATCATGCAGCTAGCTAATCTACAATCAGTTTATGCGATAAAAAAGAATGTTCACAATACCTGTTGAGAGTTGGGATGTTCCCTCTGCAATCAAACAACATTGATTACAATGTGGTTAGTGTCAAGCATCAGCAGAAGAAAACAGTCAAGGTTGAGAAATGTGTGTGGGAAATGTCACCCCCTGGGTGTATTACAATCTAATGTTAACAAAAGAATGAAAAATTGAAAAAAACAAAAACACATATCCCACTTCCTGACTGTTCCTTTTTAAAACATGCATAATGAGATGCTAAAAACCTTCTTTTTCTCAGGAGATGATCCTTTAACACACTCATGCTGTTGTGTCATCTAAAATTATGTGCCAAACATAAAGGTTAATTCAGCCATGTCAGGTAAATATCATGCAACAAAATGAGAATAGAATAGCACAAGCAGGACATCTACAAATGCAACCAGCAAAATCAAAGGGCAAAACACAAAAAATATAAGCAACAAGGAGGGGGAGGAGCAAGCAAAAGTGTCAAAACATACAAAGCGAAAAATCAACCATCAAACCCAAAATCCAGCAAATCAAACATCTCTGTCAGAGTTTTTCTGTCATGTTTAACATAAACTATAATATATTTGCTTTGGTTTCTAATTTTAATGGAAAATCAGCACGTTTAGAAGTCAAATATGTGAATTTAGTTGCTTTCAGACATCACAAAATGTAAACATTAAACCACTTTGTGAGAAAGGATGAGGATAAAGGACACAATGGATGGCACATGGATGAAATGTTCACAAATCACTAAGAAACCATTAATTATAAGAGATTATTTAAATTACCAAATATACAGTGTTCTTCACAAATATTTCAACCTCTTGACCTTTTTCGATTTTATCATATTCAAAACCACAAACTCCAATATATTTTGTCAGGATTTTATGTGATAAAATCCTACACAAAATAGTCTATAAATATGAAGCGAAAGGAAAATTTACAATTGCTTCATATTTTTATACAAATAAAAATCTGATCAAATTCAAACCTATTCGCCCTAGATGAAATCCAGTAAAGCTAACTGCTTAAAAAGGTCACATAATAATGTCCACTTTTACATAATTTACCCAAATTATGCAAAAGATATCAGTATCTAAAAGAGCAAATCTACCTAGCCTGTAGCTATAACTGAAGCAAAAAACGATTGTAAGGTTCAGGGGGACTTTATCGGTGCTACTTTGTTATATAAAAGCCCACCAAAAAAAATAAAAAATAAATAAAAAATCAAAGAACATAAGTATTTTGAAAGAAACTGTACTGTATATTTATAATCAAATACATCGTAGTGCTACTAAGTAAGAGCAAGGAAGTAGAAAAAGAATCCACAACTTTTGGAGATCACACTGGCATGTGTTACCTGTTAGGATGTGAGGTGGGAAGCATGAACTGGAACTCTACCACACATGTGTTGTCCTTCAGCTGTCGATGCTGAACGCTGTTGAGTTCATAGGCGATGTACGCTCTCCGGACGTACACCTGAGTTCAACCAAGACGAAGCCACAGTATGTGAAGCGCCTGTACGTTTGTTGCGTTACGGCTACAGGGAAACGTGCTGTCGGACTGAGCTCATTGTTCGTCTCACCTCGAGGGCAGCCATCCTGACCACCTGATTACTGTGGTAGAAGAAGTTGGGCAGAACATCAAAGATGGACGTTTCCGAAAGGATGAGTTTCTACGAAAGAAGGAAAAATGTTGTGTGTTAACCCGTTTTGTTGGCGCAACAATGGAAAGGACAACCATCTTGTTTGCTACCTACCTGCAGGTTCTCAATGCAGAACTGGTGCCCATACATATCAATGGCAGACAGGAAGATGGACTCCACCTGGTTGTGTCGTAGCTCATAGGAGGGAAGGTGGGATGCTATCAGAACCTGGGTGAGGAAGATTAATGGGGTCCTTCAGGCATGTGACACACCACAATACTTCTTTACTTATCTTATGACATCTTGCAACAGCATATACCTTCATGCAGTTTTACCCTGGGAATTTGTCTGCGGCTATAGAGTGTGAAGCATGTAATTATCCATCTATGTCTAAATTCATACTCATTAAAAACTCCTGTCACTGTGTTGTCTCTGCTGCTGTAGTAGGCCTTTAGTGACACCTAGTGGCGACGTAAGGCAATTGAAAAGTCCTGCTTTTTGCTCTCACACGTTCAAATTCCTGTTTGCCGCTTTCAGAATTTTGCGTGCTGTTGCTGTAGAAAAAGGGGAGCTGAGGGCGACATCTGACCTGCCGAGCGCGCAGAGCCACCTTGGCGTTTGTTGTCTTGCTGAGTTGAGTGAGCTCAGTCAAAATGGTCATCAGCTCATCTGTCAGAGTGGGATCACGACCACATAGCTGATCCTAAACACACGGCGTTAAAACATAAATTAATAAAATGTACATCTCTAGCCAACCAAATTTCATGTGAATGCATTATGAAATGGTAAATAAACATTTTTATGCTACTTAATTTTTCTGAAAATACACATAAGGAAATAAAATAAATAGATTATATTCCATGTTTTTGGCCCTCGACATACAAAAAAAATAATAAAAAATACGGCAGATATTTATTTACAGCATTTATTTATTTGCATCCAGTGTTGCATTCATTTTTCACCAAGATCTTGTTTTAGTGATGGGAGAGTCTGATCAAAGATCTTTAAAACTGCAATATGTAATTTTTAAAATTTATTTCTTAAAACTGTCACTAGTCATGAAGGAGACAGGTAAGCTATAGGTAACAAAACAAAACAAAAAAAGAATCAAGCTCCTCCGCCTGCTTCTTGTGGTCCTATTGCCATTTGCAGAAATTTGCCGCTCCTGGTCAGAAACATCCAATCAGAGTCAGGAGTAGGGTCTTGGCACTTTTATCACACTTCTGTACTTGCTGCAGCTGTGCTAATTTTGGAAAAAACAACATACGGTAACAGGGAAGCTCATTGTATGCCGTCATTGCTAGCCACGCTAACTAGCCTGCATACATACATAAAACATATTTTTGGCATTTGCATGGAAATGAAGTCTCGTGCTCCCTGAACCCAATGAATCCTGGCGTTGTCATCTTGGAATATGACCATGACATCAGGGAAGATCAATATGACAACACACAAATCTATTCACAGAAAGGCTGGACACTTACAATCAGCATAGTCACCAGCAGGTTCTTCTTGGTTACTTGTGCGTGGGAGAAAATGTAGTTGACGACATTGACCATGTCAACTTTGTTTTCCTCGCGAAGTGTAAACACGCACTTGTCGTAGTGTCCTGCAAAGAAACCGTCACACGGGGCAAATGAGATAAAAGTACTCCATCAAATGATAAGAGAAAGCCACTGCAACTCTTCAGAGGACATGGAAGAAAATTCAAATTGACTCAGTTGTGTGTCATCTCACCGTTCTGGAACTGGATCTCTACTTTCAGGTACTGTCTGAGCAAGTCCATCACCACTGCCTTCATGTGGCCTCGGATGCCACTGCGATACCTGATGGAGACGAACAAACAAGTACAGCCTTGCGTAAAAAAAAAAAAAAAATCAAGAGTATGTAACATATTAAGCTGTCGGATACATGGCTTACTTCTGCACCAGCTGGACGATGCTTTGAGTGTTCATGAAGAACACTTCTCTCTCTGACTTCTTGTTGAGAGTAGCAGCGTGGCTGTCCAGGATGTTTGCAATCTGGAAACGATGGAGTGAGTATTTACTGCAGCAGAGACTCAAAAACTAAAGACTTGTTTTCCTATAGATTAGGATTAATTTCAAAGCAGGAATTGCAGCAATGTGTACATAGTTAAGCTGGTGTGATAAATGTGTACCTGCTGGCTGGGAAACTGGCACAGCACAGACGTTATATTGCTGGCATACTGAGCCATCTCCTTCTTGATAGACTTCTCCACAGCAGGAGGGATCCGGCCTGAAACACTGGTCATGATGTCTTGAAGCTCAAGAAGGGGCAAGGAGGGGTCACGCATGGTTTTCATGAGCCTTTCCACCCACTCTTTCAGCTGGGAGACACACAAAGCACATTTTGGTTCGAATCTACAGTTGCGACAATTAATCTGAGCGTTCACTTGCATTTCCGCAAATTCTTACTTTAGCGCTGAAGAACGGCTCAGGAAGGCAGTACCCGTTCATGATGTGAGCGAGATGATCCAGAGTGTTGTGGAAGACCCTGTGAAGCTTCTCCCCTCTCAGAGCCACGGCCTGGGTTGAAGGAAGCGTCCCTGTGTAGAGCTCCGCCTGCAGGTAAGAAACGTATCAAAACGCACCCTGTTGTCATGACCACACGCAGTCTAAAAGATATTTTTGGATGCATGAATTTAAGACTCTTTAAGGATGCGCGTGTTCTGCCGTTTGAACAATAATTAGTCAGAGTGGAAAAGGACCTCATGCACACATTTAAGCATGCTGGAGGGTTTGTAATTGTTATACTGTCCTGTTAGTTGTTTGCTAACCATGATGAAAACCTGGCCAAAGTCAGGTCTGTCTTTAAGTTTTCTAAAGACACAGCAGCATATTTGGGTCCTGACACACTGACACAGGGAGATGTCTCTTTTTTTTTATCAGATAATGGAGCTGTCATCTTTGTTGGCAGCATTGATTTACTGTCTCGCTGATGTTCTGACTCCGGAATGATGTGTCAACACCTCAACAACCACCGTAGAATGTCTTCAATTTGCAGCAGAGTATAAATCTACACTTTTTAATCTGGACAGTTAATACATTTTAAGCAAAATTGTTGACTTTGTTTTATTAAAAAAAAAAAAAAACACATTAAACCAAACTAAACAGACAGGTATTGCATGCTTTGGAATTCTAAAACGCATGCTTGGGTATATTGCATCAGTCCAACCTGTTGCACTCTGGTGGGGTCATCCAGTTGCAGTTTGGCGATGACACAGCCAGGTTCCAACGCTGCTCCGGTCCTCTTCACATAATGAATACAACCAGATTCTGCAGCAGTGAGGGTCATTACCATCTTCATCACCTGAAATTCACAGAAACATTTACAGCTTGAAGTAGCTTCAGTCTTTCTTGGTTTCCTCATGCTTTGGATGGACACTTTACCTCTATTTCTGCAAAGCACTGTCCAGCAAACACATGTCCACCATCCTCTATCGAGTACTGAATGAGTTTTCCTGCTGAGGGGGATCGCAGCAGCGACGGATCATTTTCCTTTTCAAAAACACAAGTCTTGTTCCCGATCGTAATCCGATACCTAAGTAAGAAGAGACCCTTTACTTTATCATGTTTTAAATCTATAACATGCTGTATTTTCTTTAAAAATGAACAAGTGACTACTTAATGTCGTAAAAATAATAATTATGTACAGTCTTACCTATCCACCTCTTCCTTCATGTATGTAGTGTAGCTGCTTCCATCATAAGACAGCAAAAGACCTCCATCACTGAGACGATGAACGTCCACCTCCGCTAAAGAGCTGTTCATGATCACAACGTACGAGTTGGGAGACTGCCGTGTCACTTTCAGGACGTACTTGGTGCCTTCGTAGATCAGCTCCACGTCCACGGTGTTCTGTAGTGTGTGCGCTGGCAGCACTTGGCCCCTGATGAAAGAGGACAAAGGCTCGTCGTTTCCCCAACGAGAATGTTTCATTTCTTAAAAGTTCATTCCGGCTGTATCTATTTACCTTTCAAGAGAATGCAAAAAGTTGGAGACGCTGTTCCTCAGATTGACGTCTGCCACATGAAGAGCCCCGCTCACAATGCCAAGCATGGTATCAGGACGCTCGGCCTGCATGCAACAAGTTCTGTACTGCTCAGTCATGAAAATCTTAATCAGTGAATGCTAAGGAACTCAGTTTGACCAATATCTACGACACTGACGTGGGTTTATGTTTCAGCCCTGCGACTTGATTTATTTTCTGCACGACCAGTAGGTGGCGACGGCTTCATACCTGCATCTTCTCTGAAATGAGTCGGTCCAGCCAGCCTGTATCGATGCTGTTATGCTGAAAGCTCTCGGTCTCCAGCAGCTTAATGAGGTATTCGACTGTTGTTCTAAAGTCTCCTCTGATGGACAGCTCCTTGAGAGCAACCACCATGTTGCTGAGAAAAAAATCAAAATCAAAATCAGATTAGGAATGATTATACAGACGTTCTTTCCTTGCAATTAACCAAAACCCACCACACTTAAATGTGTGGTGGGTTATTTGCAATAAATATTTTTATTTATTGCAAATAAAAATAAGGTTAATTTTTTAACTGTGTGGAGACTAAACCATGTGCAATTACAGCTCCCCATGTCGTAATGTTCTTTATTTTTATTAATCCAAAGGGAGCCTCTTAATAATTTGCTTAGCTAAATCCAAGTGGGGGGTGTCTTTTTAGCAGTGGTGGTGTTTTAATGTTAACTCACGAGATAGCTTCTTCACGATTCTCTCCCCAAGAGAAGCAGTGTCCAAACTGGGAGTCGGCAAACTCGTGCAGGCCTCCTGCTGCTGCGACGCTGAAGTAACCCCACACATTCTTGTTGCTCCGGAAGTTCAGCTCCTGCACCGTCCCGGAGCTTGGTTTGAAACCCTGCAATTGCACAGAGACATAAAAGACACACTATAATTTACCTTTAAAAGGCAAAATGTTCACAAACTGAAAACAACTAAAGAGGAGAAACTGCAGGTATTTGGTTGTGAGAAGAGAATCAGCTTCGTACCTCATCGGGGTTTTCGCTGGTGATGCGCGCCGCGATGACATGTCCCCGTGGGCACGGTGTGTTTGACAGAGACTCAAAGTCAATAGGAGTGTCTCCCCAAGGCTGGACTCCATAGAGCATACGGATGTCTTTGATCCGATGAAGAGGAATCCCCATCGCAATCTGAAAAAAAGTTCATGTTCATGCCAAATAATTAGCTTGGAAGACTATGACAGGTTCAGTAAGTGAACTTTTTACATTTTGTCATGTTACAAACACAAATTTCGTCTGAATTTTATTGCATAATTGTAAAGTGGGGGGTGAGGGGTAAGAAGTCATGATTTTCAAAATGCTTGAATCGAATCCAGTGTAAACTAATACAAAGTCACATAATTGAAACATGGCATCATCATGAACATCTTCAACAGGCTGGTCAGAGGTAATAAGAACATGGACGGTGCTAAATAAAAGGAAATCATGGAAGAGAGCAACTTAGGAGCTGCAAAACTCTAGAGACAGAGGCAGAGGTTTAAAATAGAATAGAATGAAATAGAGATGCCTTTTAATGTCCCACATTGGGGAAATCAAGGTGATTCACAATCATGCCTTTCCTTGTGTTGCACATCACACCGAATCAAATTAAACTACAAGTTTGGCGTCATATGACAAAAAGTGAAATGCTTGAAGAGATATGAATACTTTTCAAGGTACAGTGACCTGAATGATACACATTAGCCTTTCCATAGCATGGATACGAGGATCAAATTTTCAGTTTACAAGACAATGTCAGTCATTTCCCAGTGGGACAGAGAGGGTGGTCACTCATCCTCCCATAAAGACACTCAATCAGCTCGACCAGAAAGCTTTCCCAGTCTTTCTGCTTCACTGCCTCTGACCTATTTATGCAGAACAGACCTCATGACCGAATGCTGCTACAACCCCTGGATCCGCCACACTGTCTCTGCAAATTGCCTGCTTTTTTTTTTTTTTTTCAGATGGTATCCAAGGAAACAAAGGGGAGGTGGGAAGGGAGCATCAAAGCTGTGATAACAGGGGAGCATGCAAACTTGCAGGGTTTTTTTGCAAGACTTACTGACCTGCATTTGAGCAGCAGGCAAGTTGACATCAGCCACCATCTCAGTGCAGGGGTGCTCCACCTGCAGACGGGGGTTGAGCTCCAGGAAGTAGAAACTGCCGTCCTGGCTGTAGAGGTACTCCACAGTTCCTGCGCTGACGTAACCGACCATCTTAGCCAGCCGCACAGCGCACTGCGGAAAACATAAATAAGCAAAACAAATAAATTGAGGCTTAAATCCAATCATATTCATGCTTAAAAATCTTGCAAGTTCAACTAAACCTTTTCCATATCCTCAAACACGTCCGAGGTGGCTATGGTGGCCGGAGCCTCCTCTATGATTTTCTGGTGACGGCGCTGCACAGAACAGTCTCTGCCGAATAAGGAAATGGCATTTCCATACTGATCCGCCAAAATCTGCACCTCTAAGTGACGGGCGTGCTTGGCTAGCTGCATGACAAAGATAGGCGATCCTGGAACTTCAGCCTGGACCTAGACAGCCGGAGGGAGAGCGTGATCCTGATTAGGTGAAACAAAACACCCGTCGGCTTAAAATTAGCCATGTAAATGAATGCTTACCTGTCTGAATAGGTTAGGGAAGTCGTCAGCGCAGTTGACCTTACGGATACCTTTTCCTCCACCGCCCTCTGAGGCTTTCACCATTATTGGATAGCCAATCTTCTCTGCGGCCTGGAAATAGGAGACGGGAGTTTTAAGAAACCCTTTGACCACGCACTACCTCTGCACAGATAAAACGATGGTATGGTGTTCAAAACACGCTTACTTTGAGACCCTCTTCTACATCCTGGATGCAGCCGCACTCATACAGCTCGTTAGGTACATTGATGATTTTCTTCTTTTGATTGTTTTCTGACCATTCCACCATCAGCCCTTAAAATATAAAGGCAAACAGCTAACGTGAAACCACAAACAGCCTTACAACACCAGTAAGATACAGGGAAATGAGCTGAAAGAGTAGCAGTTCTTTTCCTGCAATCAGTGAAAAACATGTATAATCGTTGCAGGGTCACACTGTCAACACCCTTCAGTGTGGAAGATTTTACAAAGTGAAGAAAACTCAGTTCACTACTTTTAGAGTGAGCTAAAGAAAATCTTTTTAACAGTATAAAAAGGAATAAAATCATTTAGCTACCTGTTCCACTCCAGGGTAAAGTTGGAATTCCGGCAGTCTGAGCTACAATGGAAGAGGCAATCTTGTCTCCAAGAGCCCACATAGCTTGACTTGGAGGACCTAAAAAAAAAAAAACGTACACGTCAAGGAAATCCGAACAAACAAAAGTGGATGGAAAAATGTAGGAAAAATCAGAAACCCAAATCTCCTTTACCCATGAAAGCAATGCCATGCTTGTGAAGGAGCTCTGGGAGTTTTGGGTTCTCTGAGGCGTGACCCCATCCTGCCCACACAGCCTGCAACATGTAAATGAACAACAGTGACAAAAGAGACACGGCTAAAAGGAAAATCATTAGTTAAGTGTGAAAAAATAAAAATCAGCACACTCATTGTACCTGAACAGGTATGCGCTTTGCAATGTCAAGAATGAGCTCGACATTGGCATAGTTGTTGTTGTTAGTTCCTCCAGGTACAGGCACGTAATGGTCGGCCATTTTGATGTATTCTGGGAAATACAAAATACCTGATTTGTGAAATAACTCAAAAGCACAAGTCAAACGAGTTGAATGCAAGCTACTTCCTGGTCGCTAACTGCACTCATTCCATTGCAAAAAGGTAACCATCAAGACTAGATGCAAAGATTACTACTAAAACTGGATTAACATGCATGTGTAAACATGCAAATCTGGTTCTTACTGAATCATGTTGTTGGACAGACATCAAATTCAGTTTTTAAGGAATCTGTCTACTAACTTCTTAATGATTCAAGGTTATAACCTATAACTACTGGGCTTCAACTATTGACTAGCTCCATCCATGTGAGCAAAAAAGAAAAAAAAAACACAACTAAGAGAATGCTGACCTGCATTGGCTTTCAGGTCTTCTGGGGTCACCATGACAACAAACCGAATTGCCCTTTCATTGCGGAACATCTCGTAGGCCCAGCGGCGGATGGAGCGCATGCATTTGACTGCAGCAATGCCGTTGTTGGCAATCAGCACCTGAATGAGCAAAAATATTTTGATAACTAAAGTTTATTTTGTCTGTGAGATGAAAACAAAGAAAGTGATGGAATGAAAATGTTGTACGTTTAAGTAGATTCTTTAAAAGTTGCCATAGTGACTGAACTTTTTCACATTACGAGCAAAAACTTTAGATTTTTGTTTGGATACCTGGCAGGTATGCCTAAAGTAACTGTGAGGAAAAGAAGCAATAGGTTGTTTTTTTTGTTTGTTTTTTTATAAGAGTATCACAGGTCAGTTCTGAGAATTTGTTAGATAAGGAAAGAATGCTACATAAAGACCAGCATGCAGTTGGCTACAAACCTAGTAGGTGACACAGCAAATATACAGAAGAAAAATACACAAACTGCAGTGTTAAGCAAACACTGCACATCTCTGTGAACAGACCATCCCTACATGTTGTGGTGGCAGCATTATGTTGTAGGGATGTTTTTAAAAGTCGGACATGTATTGGGCGATATTTACTTGTCCACAGCCATTTTTTTTTTTCTGATTGACAATGTCTCCAACACCCCAACATACCATTAACTGTACTAGGCTCTTAAAAAAATAAACAAATCAGAGATTGTAGAGAGATTGAAAAAAAAAAATCTAAACACATGGTATTGAAGAGATGCAAATTATTGAGTGGTGAATTTAAATGTTTCAGGGCTGATAAGAATTTTTAGAGGGAAAATGACAAAAAACAGGAGGGCTTCTGAATGAAGCTCCCTGTCAAAATAAGAACCTAAATTTTATCCCTGCACATGCATTATATGCTTTATTTTTCTTACTTATACATGACAAGCTGGAAACTAAGTGTCACATTTTCTTCCATTTCAAAACTTGGGGTTTCTTAGCATTGGTATATCAAAAAACAATCAAAACATAGTATAATACACTGAGATTTGTATAACATATGTAAAAGTTCAATTGTTCCAAGAGGCATGAAGACACTGAATAACTAGGTCTCAATTTTTTATTTTTTTAACAAGAGCACCAAATAACATGAATTACCTTCTCAATGACCTTGGTACCACCAAAGCGGGTGACAAATTCAGCAGGTGAAGCGACAGTGAAGTCCCGCTGAAGATCAATCCGCCTGCGATCTCTGCCTTGTTTCACCAAGTGGAGCCCTGACATGCTTGGTCTGTTTAAAAAAACAAAAACGCAAGAAATACACAAAATCATAAACTAATACAGGCAAATCCTCAGTGTGCGCCTTTTGGGTACAAAAGAAATCTGCTTAAAGCCCAGCAGGTAAGGGAGCACTCAGATCACCTCATTTTGATAAGAAACTTATCTGCGTTTGCAAATTGCTTGACTACTGTATCTCACACGTAATTGCTTCTAGGTGAGTTACACAAGCGCCTAGAAACGTCTGCGCTAAAAACCTGAAAAGCACTGGCAGGAAGGGAACACCAATGCGTCAGGGAAAGCATGACACGCAAAACAATAACCGGTATTCTTTTACCGGCATTAAAACACAGATGTGACAGCATGGGCTCAGCGAGATTTGTGAGTTTTAATAATCAGTCAGGCTAAGAGCTATGACAGATGCGTTGGAGAATTGCTATCAGCTAGCGGGTGTGGCAGGACTGAGCTTGTACGGCTGGTTGGTTTTCTGTGGCCTGATCCTGACTGGTTGCATCACTGCAGCGGTCACGGCATGAGGTGAATGGGTTTCAGCTAGTTTGACAGTTCGAGGGATCCCCATCCAGTGTTTCCAGTTGCATTTCTACAACTATTTCTAGAGTTTTCATCCTGCTGGCTGTGAGTTTGAATACTATTTAGAAATAAGACTTGAGTGAAAAACTGTGAGAAAAAAAATGATCTCAACAAAAAAAAAGATATATTCAGAAATTTTTTATTTAAGTTTTTGGCACTCTACTGTGATTATTATGGTATTTGGACTTGCACGAAGTCAAAAAAAAGCCTTTGTCTTTTTTTAGGGATTTTTTTTTTCAGCAAATGACCATCAGTGCTGAGCATCTCCTTCTGACTTCTGCTTAAAAGATTTCTGTGTGTGAGTATTTTACATGTTTTCCAAACCCACACTCAGAAATCTTTGTGCCGTCTCCTGAAAAACCATGAATACACACAGACAGTGTACACACAGAAACCCATGTGCAAATATGGAGACCGCATTTTTTCACACGTACTGTAAAAGGCCTTATGCACGAATGGAAAAGTACAGCTATGCTCTAACTCACACTGGACCACACACATTCATTCCAAGGGGAGAAAGAGTTATGAATGAAGACAAACCTAAGAAAAAGTCAAACATAAATTCAGATTTTGATGCTAACCTTAAATTGTGCATGATGCCGTCAACGGAATCGAAACTCATCTCATTTGTGCTGTCGGAGCTACAGGAAGACGGTGACAGTGATCTGATCTCCTTGTCCTCCAGCGACCCGTCTACCCTCCCGTGGATTTCATCCTCGGAGTTCTCCTCCGATATGGAGCCCACCAGGAAGTGAGACTGCAAGGCCCCGACGGCCGGGTTCTTCTTGGCGGCACCGTCCTGCTCTGCCATGGCCGGCCAACGTGAGCAGGCTGCGAATACTGAAGATGGGAAGCGCCGCAGAGGCAGAATGAGTTATAAAGGAGGGTCAGAGTTCATAACATATCGCATCACATCAAGCCGGAGCATGGTGCTGTTTGTTAAATTGCAAAAGCGGATTGCATGAACGTAACTTTTACTGATATTGCAACACTTGGGTAACAGAAAGTGACCCAGATTCTCAACAGTACCTTGAATGATACATTTTATTAAACACATCACACTTGCATACAATGTATGTATAAAATGATTGCAATGCATTCAACAGTAGTTAGGAGACCAATTCAAACTAAATCAACTAAAACCTTGCCAATTAAGAATTGGCTTTTAAAACGTATATTTACTAGAGATGTGCCGATCAGGTTTTTTCCTGCCGATACCGATACCCCATGAGGGCCGATACACCGATACAGATCACCGATACCGATCACATAATTATTATTTTTTTATTTTTTTATCATAAACCCTACCGGTTACATTATGTGGAAAAAGGAACCATGAATTCACTTTAATTTAGACAAAAACTTGTTTTTAATCAACTTTTTCCAAGAAGAAAACTAAACAAAACAGGAATTGTGCGAATTGTACTGCTATTGATAAAACTATCTTTAACAGACTGAAAACATATGAAGGCATAAAACCTCTCAACATTGCCAAAAAGTTCAAGTATAAAACTTATCAAAGGCAAATACAGGATCCATTACAATAAACAATCCAGAGTTACTGAATGAAAACTTCCTGATAGCATGGCGGCTAGCTGGTTACTGCTAGGTCTGAGTTGCTGTTTCTGACTGAGCGGAGTAATTATGCAGAACAGGGAGAAGATCGATTATTTTTTTTTAGAGATTATCTGTCTCATGTTAGGACAGCGAAAGTTTTAATACGTATCTAAAATTATTTTTTTTAAGTTAGATGCTGCAGCTTTAAGCAGGTTCGGTGTGAGAGTCACTACCAGGTGGAGCAGAAGCGAAGCTCCGTCTGTGAAATATTACTGTCTGTAGTGTAGCAGCGGTTCAACAGCGAGAGCAGAACCAGCGTCTTACATCGCAGCTCGATGACTTAAATAATTTTCCAGGTTATTTGTTTAGCTTTCTGACCGTCATGTTAATCTGGGTGAGTGTTTGTAGCTGTGCGCTGCTTTACCTGCTATCTGATTGCTCCATATTTCTTTTTTACTGCAGTGAGCCTCGATGTAGCCAATCTCCGTCACGTATGACATTGTTTTTATGTCGCATTAGCTTCGTTGTGTTGATGCATTTTGACCTGCTTCACCCCACGTGCTTCTATTTTCCGCAGCAACACGCAGCAAACTTCCCCATTCACTCAGTGCGATATAGTTACACATTGCTTAAGATTTGTTGTTGCGCGTTTGCGCAGAGTGAAGGAAAGAGGAGACCAGCTGCACAGGCAGGCTGGGAAATGAGAAGCAGGTGATCGGTATCGGCAACAAGAGTCAATGATCGCCGATCACCGATCATGCACTTTTTCACGGAAATCGGCCCGATTATGATCGGTGACCGATAGATCGGCACACCTCTAATATTTACATACAAAGGTGTGAAATGAACCTTTAAAAAAATCTACAGTGGTACATATTCTAAACAGTTTTACATAAATAAATAAAAAATTAAAACAAGCCCTTAATTTATGAGTTGGGTTCTACGTCACAAACACATACAAATTACCATTAAACACGCTTTTCCTTTACCACGTGACAGTATTACTAACCACACACACACACACATATACCAACATAATAGCAAACTAAACATGTGGATATCTTAACGACGCTTAATGCAAGTAAATGTAATGCTAAACGCCTCAGTAACCTTTTAGGTTT